>NC_082707.1:194189038-194442154 GCF_030144855.1 Hypanus sabinus
ATTTTTTATTAATGTTACTATTTTTCAGATAATGTAGGAGCTGTAAAATGTAAAGAAGTTTCCATAGAATTGTGTAAGCTGGCACACTGGCATTACTTCTTTAAAAAAATCACATACTACATGCAATCAAATTAACTAGAAATAAACATGTCAAGCAAAGTCTCTTCTGTTAAAGAAGCCATCTTCACCTTTTCTTAAAACTTATTTTCCATAACAGTAATTTATTTTCTTTGGTTAACTATTTCTTTTCCATGAAAAGAACAAATCATTTCACTAATGAGTTAGAAAGAGCTATCCCATTCTCTCTGCCCTTTTGCTTATTCCTTCATTTCTTTTATATAAAATATATAACATCCTTTCTTTCTGAAAATTGGACCATTTCTCATAGAAAGTAATTAGATATGGCACTGTTTCTTCCCATCCCCAACTTTGTTTTGATGACATTTCCAAATGTGTATCAAAGACTGAAATACTGTATAAAGTTTTGATTTTATTTTGTGGGGTATATAGTTGTACTAGTGACAATTCAAAGGAAGTTTAGTATATTGACATCTGTAATGAAAGGATTATGTTATGAAAAAGGAATGAGGAGTCTGTGCTTAGTTAATGATGCTTAGGAAAGTGAGGAGTGATTTCATTGAAATAAAGAAGAATCTGAGGAAGCTTGATGGATTTGATTCCGAGATGGATTTGACTCTTATGGGGAAATCTATAACTGGGGATATGGTTTGAGAATAGAAATCTTCCTACTTAAAATGGTCAGGGAGGAAATTATTTTCTCACAGGGAATACTCTGAAATGTTTACTCCAAACATCTGCAGAAACGGTGTCATTTAAGGCTGAGATGGACAAACCTTTGGATTATAGGAGTTAAGGGTTACAGGAAAAATAACGTTTAGTTCTTGAATGATTTGAGATTAAAAAATGAGCTTTATTTGTCACATATACATTGAAACATATAGCAAAATGCATCGTTTGTGTCAAATCAAATCAATGAGGATTGTGCTAGGCAGCTTGCAAGCGTCACCACGCTTCTAGCACCAACATAGTACGTCCACAATTCATCAACCCTAACTGTATGTCTTTAGAGAATGGGAGGAAACTAGAACACCCAGAGGAAAACCGTATGGTCATGTGGAGAAGTTACAAACTGCTTACAGACAGCAACAGGAATTGAACCGCAATCATTGATCACTGACCGATGCTGTAATGTGATCAACTAACCACTAACACTACTGTGTCACCCCCTATACAGTAATATCTTCTTATTTACTTTGGCCTATAGTTGTTGACTTGCTGACTAATGGAAATAGCATTTATTTTATATAAAGTGTTATACATAAGTAAGTCTGTTCATACATGAGTCTCATATTCCAATGTTTTCAATTGTTAACACAGTGTATTATTCCTTGAACACAAAGGTCAAGTAAATAGTTCAAGGACTGAAGTTTCTGTCCCTTTACTTTGTCTTCAGAATTCTGGGGCTTCCGCTTAATGTTAGAGTTGGATCACTGCCTGACCACCTGACTCTAACAGATGGATTCTCCATTCCAACATTAATCTGGGTCACTGTCTACAAACTATTTCCTGTCTTTCTGGTGTGCAAGAAACCATATCAACAGTCAACCAGCAGAGAATTGGCTCCTGGTTTACGTTTATCACTTGACTGAAGACTTCCACCTGTGCTTTGTGTATTTTTCACATATTTATCATTGTTTTTCTCATTTCCCTATACTTTAGTTAGAAGCATTGTTAATAGATAAAGAATGCTAATGTATCAAGAAGCTTCTTGGAGGTCTAAAATAAGAACTGTATTCAAAATTGTCCACTTAAGGCGATCGGCATCTTTAAATTCACTAACACTATATTTATTATTCTTTTTATTTATATAACCTAATAAATCTGTGTAAACTTACAACTGAAGTGTATGAATAAATTAACTCAGAAAACTGGCTGGATATTTTTATTATTTAGAATCTAAAATAGAACTGCGGAATCATGGAATTTTAAGAGCATGGAAAGTAAATATTTAGACTGATATATGATGTAAGTAATTGACTAAAGAACACATGCTTGTTAGTAATATTTGGAAAAAAGGATACACAGAAATTTTCTAATTATCTCTGAAGTTGATTAAATATCTTTTCCCTAGTGGGAAGTTGTTTTCTAAAAAAGATTCTAGATATCCATTGTGTCATAAAATGGGACGATAGTGAAGGGAAGATATTTCTATCCTTTGTCTACAAATTTAACTAACTTACACTGAATCTTATTATCATTTCCATTGACTTTGACTATGTTATATTTGAATTTTAGCCATGTTAATCCAATGTTACACATTTTGTGTTCAACCTTAATTTGGGGAAATATTCAATATCCTAAAATTGCAAAATCTAGCCAACTGCAGTTTATGAAATACTTTGTATGTCTATATCATTTTCTAATATTCTCAAAAATGTGCTTATGCTGAAACCAGAAAATAAATTTATTACTAAAATAAACAGCAAAAATATAAATAATTTAAACTTTCTCTGAATGTACTCTGATGAAATATTAAATTTGATCTTGTACTTTTAATGTAACTGATTTAAATTATAAACCAAGGTATGGCTATCCAATACAATGATATGAGAAATCACCTAAATATTTCGATTTGAACTTTTGTGTTTAAGATCATTGGTATTTAAGCAGAATGAATTTGAACATATTTTAATATAAGCAACACACACAAAATGCTGGAGGAACTCAGCAGGCCAGGCAGCATCTAGGAAACAAGTAGAGTCGACATTTTGGGCCAAAACCCTTCAGCAGGCCTGTCGCTAAGGATGATTTAAATACCTCTGCTAGGGCCAATACAACTTCTGTACTTGCCTCCCACAGGGTCTGAAGGAACACTTCATCAAGTCCTGTGGATTATCCCCCTAATTTTCGTCAAGACAGCTAAAACCTCCTTCTCTGTAATGTATAAAGGATCCATGTACTCTATGCTGCTTTACCTCATTTCTCTTGACTCTGTGTCCATCTCCTGAGAAAATCCAGTTAACATCTCCCCCATCAGTTTTGGCTCCACGCACGGTTACCATTCTGATCTTCCAGTGCAGTAATTTTGTCCCTTGCAATCCTTTGATCTTAAAATACCTTTAGAATTCTTCAGGGTTTTCCTTCACTTGTCTGCTAAGACAACCTCATGCCTTTTAGCCATCCTGATTTAAAACATAGAACATAGAATAGTACAGCACATTGCAGGCCCTTCAGCCCACAATGTTGTGCTGACCCTCAAACCCTGCCTCACATATAACCCCCCACCTTAAATTCCTCCATATACTTGTTTAGTAGTCTCTTAAACTTCAGTGGTGTGTCCACCTCCACCACTGACTCAGGCATTGCATTCCACGCACCAACCACTCTCTGAGTGAAAAACCTTCCTCTAATATCCCCCTTGATATTCCCTTCCCTTACCTTAAAGCCATGTCCTCTTGTACTGAGCAGTGGTGCCCCGGGGAAGAGGCGCTGGCTGTCCACTCTGTCTATTAATATCTTGTACACCTCTATCATGTCTCCTCTCATCCTCCTTCTCTCCAAAGAGTAAAGCCCTACCTCCCTTAATCTCTGATCATAATCCATACTCTCTAAACCAGGCAGCATTCTGGTAAATCTCCTCTGTACCTTTTCCAATGCTTCCACATCCTTCCTATAGTGAGGTGACCAGAACTGGACACAGTACTCCAAGTGTGGTCTAACTAGAGTTTTATAGAGCTGCATCATTACATTGTGTCTCTTAAACTCTATCCCTCGACTTATGAAAGTTAACACCCCATAAGCTTTCTTAACTACCCTATCTACCTGTGAGGCAACTTTCAGAGATCCGTGGACATGTACCCCGAGATCCCTCTGCTCCTCCACACTACCAAACTACTTTCTTTCTTTTTATTTTGTTCTCTTGCATTTCTTATACTCCACAACACCGTAAGATATAGGAGCAGAATTAGGCCATTTGGTCCATCGAGTCTGTTCCAGAATTTCATCATGGCTGATCCAACTTTCCTCTCAGCCCCAATCTCGTGTCTTCTCCCTGTATTCCTTCATGCCCCGACCAATCAAGAATCTATCAACTTCTGCTTTAAATATACATAAAGACTTGGATTCCACAGCTGTCTGTGGCAAAGTATTCCACAGGTCCACCACACTCTAGCTGGAGAAATTCCTCCACATCTCTGTTCTAAAAGAACGCACCTCTATTCTGAGGCTGGGTCCTCTGGTCTTAGACTCTCCCACCATAGGAAACATTCTCTCCATATCCACTCTATCAGGCCTTTTGCCATTTGATAGGTTACAATGAGGTTACCCCTCATTCTTTTGAATTCTAGTGAATACAGGCCTAGAGCCATCAAATGCTCTTCATATGACAAGTTATTCAATCCTGGAATCATTTTTGTGAACTTCTTTTGAACCGTCTCCAGTTTCAGCACATCCTTTCTGAGATAAGGGGCCCTAAACTTCTCACAATACTTCAAGTGAGACCTCACTGATGCTTTATAAATTTTTAACATAACTTTTGCTATTATATTCTAGTCCTTCTGAAATGAATGCTAATATTGCATTTGCCTTCCTCACCACAGACTCAACCAGCAAATTAGGGAATCTTGCACAAGCATTCCCAAGTCCCTTTGCACATCAGCTGTTTGTATTTTCTCTCCTTTTAGAAAATAGTTGACTCTTGCATTTCTTTTACCAAAGTGCATGACCATACACTTCCTGACACTGTATCCCACCTGCCATTTCTTTGCCCATTGTCCTAATCTGTTTCTTTCTGTAGCCTACTTCCTGAAAACAATCTTTTCCTCTGCCTACCTTCATACTGTCTGCAAATTTTGCAACAAAGCTATCAATTCCATCATTCAAGTCACTGACGTATAACACAAAAGAATCGCCCCCAACACAGACCTCTGTAGAACACCATTAGTCTCTGGCAGCCAGGCAGAAACAGCTCCCTTTATTCCCACACTTTGCCTCTTGCCCATTGGCCACTGTTTTATCCATGCCAGAATCTTTCCTATAATACCATGGGCTCATAACTTGTTAAGCAACCTCATATGTGTGGTACCTTGTCAAAGGTCTTCTGAAAATTGAAGAACGCAACATCAACTGATTCTCCTTTGTCTATCCTGCTTGTTATTTCTAGAAAGAATTCCAACAGATTTTTGAGGCAAGATTTTCCCTTGAAAAAACCATGCTGACTACAGCCTATTTTATCATGTGCCTCCAAGTATCCAGAAAGCTAAACCTTAATAATCAACTCCAACATCTTGCCAGCCACCGAGGCCAGACTAACTGGCCTATAGTCCTGCCGAAGAGTTTCGATCCAAAACGTCAACTGTACTCGTTTCCTAAATGCTGCTTGGCCTGCTGAGTTCCTCCAGCATTTTGTGTGTATTGCTCAGATTTCCTGCATCTGGAGATATTCTCTTGTTTGTGATATTTTAATATAATCTAATTTAAAGACAAGAGATGGAAATATCACCAACCAGTGGAATTACAGACAGAATCATCACGCTTTATTGCAGTTAGCTTGTATGTTGTACCTCCATACTTACCTTCACATGTCCGTCTGTCTTCTGATGGTCTGTATCCAGTACTGCAGATTGAACATATGTAGGATCCCTCGATGTTCATGCAAAATCCATTAGAACAAACATCAGGGGATATACATTCATCGATGTCTATAGCATAAAGTACAAAGTAAATTTCATTATTTCAAATACCAGATATGTTCTGGTTTATTGCAGTCAATTTCTAGAACATACCTTCATTATACCTACCTTCACACGCCTGTCTGTTTTCTGATATTCTGTATCCAGGACTGCAGTTTGTGCAAGTATAGGATCCCTCAGTATTTGTGCAAAGTCCATTCAAACAAACACCATGAGATAAACATTCATCAATATCTACAGCGTAAAGTACAATAAATTCCATTATTTCAAACCACAGAAACATCATGTTTATGTTTTCAATTTCCACACCATGTCTCCATTATACCTACCTTCACATGCCAGTCTGTTATCTGATATTCTGTATCCAGGATTGCAATCTGAGCAAATATAGGATCCTTCAGTATTTGTACAAAGTCCATTCAAACAAGTATCATGGGATAAACATTCATCAATATCTGCAGAGAAATATAGTAACTATGTTCAAGTTTTAGCAGACTGTTACTTGAAGCATGGACAATTCAGTGTAGGATCAAATACAAATAGAGTAGTTAATTGTGTAAATGTGCAGTTCAAAGATCAAAATGAACATCAGGGTGTTTGATCTATGGGCACTTTTATCAGTATTCAACTAAGTGCAAACTCAATTGGGGCACATTTCATATAAATCATGCTCAGGTGAGTATCCTAGATTCCTAGTTAACAACTTAGCTACAGATATAGATAAACATGAAGAAGAAGTGAGAATTTATTTCCACAGGATATTATCAGTTTTCCTATCTATATTTACTTTCTTCTTCTATAATGTTACATGATTAAAAGGCATTTTCGTCCTAACTGATTCACCAGTGACAGTGATAATAATCTGATGAAAATGTTCATAGCATTTTAAACTGCTACTGTAAACAAAAGTCCAAAGGAATTCTCTTAAATAAAGCTCATCAACTCAGTGCAAAGACAAATTGGCTGAAGTAGACTACAAAACTATATTAAAAGATATAATGGTAGATGAACTGTGAGAAACAGATATTTCAGACTATTCAATGAACATATGACTAAAATGTAATAGAGATGGCTAAAATAAAATGAGAATGAGCTAGTAATTATTACATAAAAAGTAAAACTTTGCATAGGGTTGTTAAAACCAAGTAGTAAAAGGAGCCCATTATCAGGGACTAGATAAATTATATTAAGGGATACGGAAATTACAGAAATGAAAACAATTTTAAAATTTGAAAATGCCATAAAACTTTCAAGAGAAGTAACAGACTTCAGAAAAGCAATAAAATTGATGGAGATACGGTACATGAAAAGAACCATCAAATAAAAGGTAGCGACAAATCAGCATAAAGGAGGGACATTGAAAATTTGGCTGAGTGGTGTCACAACAACAATCTGTCACCCAATGTCAGCAAGACTAAGGAGCTGATTATTGCTTTCAGAACAAGGAAACCAGAGGTCTACGAGCCAGACCTCATTTGGGGATCAGAAATAAAGAGTGTCAGCAACTTTAAATTCCTCAGTGTTATCATTTCAGAGGATCTGTCCTGGTGTCAGCACATAAGCAATTATAAAGAAAGCACAGCAGCTCCTCTACTTCCTTAGAAGTTTGAGAAGATTTGGCATGACATCTAAAACTCAGTTAAATTTCTATAAGTGTGTGGTAAAAGTATATTGACTGGTTGCATTACAGCCTGGTATGGAAAAGTCAATGCTCTTGAATGTAAAATCCTGCAAAAATTAGTGGATATGGCCCAGTTACATCATGGGTAAAGCCTTCCCCAAGGGTGAGCACATCTACACGGATCACTGTCACAGGAAAGCATCATCCATCATCAAAGACCACAACCATCCAAGCCATGCCCTTTTCTCAATGCTGCTACCAGGGAAAAGGTACAGGAGCCTCAGGATCCACAGCACCAGGTTCAGGAACAGTTACTGCCCCTCAAACATTGGCCCCTTGGCCAGAGAGGATAACTTTACTCAATTTCACTCACCCCATCACTGAACTCAATCCCATGGACTCTTCATCTCATGTTCTTGATATTTATTGCTTATTTACTTAATATTATTTTTGCTTCTGAATTTACATAGTTTGTTGCCTTCTGCACATTGGTTGTTTGTTTGTCCTGCTGGATGAGCTCTTTCATTGATCTTATTTTCATTTCATTGATCATTGTGTTTTGGATTTACAGTGTATGCCCACAAGTAAACTATTCTCAGGGTTGTATAAGATGACATATATGTACTTTGATAATAAATTTCCTTTGAACTTTGAAATTTAGTGCAAAGAATTTTGAGATGATGTATTTTGATAGGAAAATGAACAGAATCAAAACAATCAAAGGAACACAGCTCTAATGGAGATGCATGAACAGAGATCTCAGGGTAGATATGCACAAATATTTAACAATGGTTGGACAAAAATGTGAAAATACTTAAAACATAAGTGATCCAGGATTTTATAAACAGAAGCTAGAGTACAAAAGGAAATAATGCTGAGCCTTCCTTTAGTCATATAAAAGGACAGCACAGAAACAGGCCTTTTGGCTCATTTAGACCACGCCAAATGACTTAATCTGCCTGCTCCTATTGACCTGTACTGGGATGTTAGCCCTTCATAGCCCTACCATTCATGTACCTGTCCAAATTTCTCTTAAACGTTGAAATTTAGCTTGCATGCACAACTTGTGCTGGCAGTTTGTTCCACAGATTAGTTAAGTCACAAATGGAATATTGTGTCCATTTTGTGCAATTGTTCAAATGAGCATGAAGAAAAAGAGGTTGCAGAAAAGATTAAAAGGGCATTTAAAAGAAGTGTACAAAATCATGAAGGGTTATGGAAAACAAATAAGAGGAATCTGTAATTAAAAGAGAAGCTTGCTGGAAGAATCTTTTAAACAGAATAGATTTAGCTGATGCTGGAAATCTTAAGCAACACACTCAAAATGCTGGAGGAACTCAGGTCAGGCAACATCTGAGGAGGAGAATAAACAGTTGAAATTTTGGGTCTTACCCTTCATCACGACTAAAATGGAAGGAAAAAGCAGAAAAGGAAGCTGGGGAAAGGAATGAAGTGCTTCTTAGTTCATTATCTGCCCCCACCCACTCATCCTCCCTCTCACCTGGTTTCACCTACCACCTGCCAGCTTCTGCTCCTTTCTCTCCACCTACCTTTTAACAGTGGTTTCTACCTCTTTCCTTTCCAATTCTGATGAAGGGTCTTAGACCAAAATGTCGATTTATTTCCTTCCATAGATGTTCCCTGACTTGCTGAGTTCCTCCAGCATTTTGTGTGTGTTGCTCTGGAAAAATCTTTTGAATAGTTTGAAGGAAAAATGCAGCAGAAAAGGTGTAAAGTTAGGATAAATGAGTGTTGCTTGCAATTAAAAATGTGTTTAGTGCCATATCAAATTCTTTGTAAATTACAATGGGAAACACTATCTCAGAGACCTATTTAGGGGAAGTAGAGGGAGATTTAGAAAAGATTTGACAAGGATCTTTCTCATCTAGAGAATGGTGAGCAACAAGAACACATTGCTTGAGAGAATAATGAAACAGAATCACTGACAGGATCCTCCAGGACCTGGATTAACATGTTGATGCATACTTCAAGGACTTCATCAGGCGATGCCAACTCAAGGCCACCCATGTTGGAACGCCTGTGGACAAGATGCTAGACAGAGCTGGATCCAATCTTGGCGCCTAGACGGATAGACTCCTGTCTACCCTCCAAGGCCATGCCTCATAAAACAACTGAGAGAATTTAAGAAATATCAAGCCGACCACTTGAATTGCCTAAGCACAAAATGTTACAGGTAAAGTGGTGGAAGCTGACATTAATACAGATGAGTGTCCACTGGTTGAACTGACTATAGTAGGTCAAATGGTCATGCTGTTTGACTCTTAAGTTTAACAAACAGCACAGAATTGTAAAAGAATACAAGAGAATCTAGAAAAATTCGCAGACTGGTGACAGATGCAATTTATTGTGGAGTAGTTAGTGAAAGAATAAGAAAATGCTAAATACTATGGAAATATTCAAATGGAGATATGAACAAAGAGTGCTAGTTACTCGATTGGATAATTCCATTAAAGTGTATGTGGAAAAAAAAATTCAACAACAGTTTGATTTGTAAATATGGACAGAAAATGCCAGAAAGAAAATTACAACAATTGTCTGTAAAGCACCATCTAGGTCTTGGAATGCAGCAAGCTGCAATTTTGGTTGTTGCATAATAAACAGAACATTAATGTTAATAGAGCACAAAGTAGATATCAGAGTTAGAAATGAAGTCATATTTCAGATTAGGATGATTTGTATTATCATCAAAGAGGTCATGAGAACTTTCAGTAATTTTTTTTCCAAATAATGAAATTACCCGTCAAAACCTGAATTTTGCTTTAACATTTCATCTTAATTTACTTGTTACTAGTTGGCTATATATATCCAACTCTCTTTTCATCTGCTGGTTACTTCTACCATGGTGTCTTGTCAGACGGGGCAGCACCCAATTTCTCAATCATATCCTCCTGGTTGCTTGCTCTGCTGCTAGTTGTTACAGCCACTGGTTCTGTGGCTAATGTCCTTTACAGAGTTTTGCCCCATAAAACCTTCAGTTTCACCTTTTTAAATGTCTTATGCCCAGTGGAGTAGTGAGGACAGGTTCACAATTAAACCTACTAGTCAGAGCACAACATTTTTTAATCTTCCAGGCCCAAGAATTTTAAAAGTCAAGGATAACCAATAATGTGTTTTTTTTTGTTTTGGGAGGAGGAGGAGGAAGTTAACGGTAAAACACACACATGCAAAGAAGGAACAACTAAATGGTTAAAAGAATATCATGAGACAGTATTGGCAAGCTAGCACTGGACATGTTTGAAAATGTTCACAAACCTCTGCAGCTCTTCTGTTCTATCACATGTTCAAAACCTTGGTTACAAATGCATCGATAAGACCCTTCCATGTTGACACAATTCCCATGTGCACAAATGCCAGAAATCAAGCACTCATTCTTATCTGAAACACAACACAGCAGCATAACAACATTAGGGACTGTAACATTCCAAACTTGTTTTCATTTTAATATATACCACAGGGTTTTAATTAAATAACTATAACCAGAAAAAAGCACGTTTTACATTTTCCAAGATTTTTTGTAAACGGTCATAATAATTTTTTGTAATTATTAATACTATTCAATAAATCTGACCGTAGTAGAAAGATATAACAAAATTTTAGTCTCAAATGACAACACTACTGAGAAAAGAAAATATGTTGTCATTATTTGAACTGTACCATGAAACTTATAACATTATGTATGCATTGATCCCAGTTGGCTGCACTGTATCTTGGATATGGCCAATGATTGAAGTCATCAAGCCAAGAAGTTTGCATTAGGAAATAACAAGTGTAAAACAGGTTTTCTGTTGCTCTGCCTATTGTATGTCAACAACAAGTGGTTCTGGCAACTCTACTCCATCACATAATCCACAATTTATATGTATTTTCTTCTCTTCCACGGTCACATTATTATCTTACATTTCTCTTTATGTGCATTGATTGATACTATGCTGAAGGTTAATTTACCCCAAATCACAAAGTTAATTTACCTTTCATTTACCCAAAATCACATAGTTAATATTTTTTTTAGCTATAATCACAGACAGTAGTGTACAGATGCTCTTAGAAAACATATGAAGACAACACAAAATACCACTTTCTCTGCATCTCCGTTTTAAATGGACACCCCTCTATCCTGAGGCTGAGCCCTCTTATTCTAGACTTCCCCACTGTGGGAAACATCTCTTCCACATCTACTCTTTCTAGGACTTTCAACATTCGGAAGATTTCAATGAAACCTCCCCTCATCCTTCTAAATTCCAGCAAGTTCAGACCAGAGCCATGAAATGTTCCTCATATGCTAACCCTTTCATTCCCAAAATCATCCTTGTGAACTGCCTCTGGACCCCACCAATGCCAGCACACATCTTTTCTAAGATGAGGAGCCCAACACTGTTCACAATACTCAAGGTGAGGCCTCACCAGTGCCTCATAAAGCCTCAGCATCACATCCCCACTCTTGAAATGAATGATAACATTGCATTTGCTTTCCTCACCACCGACTCAACCTGCAAATTAATCTTTAGGATGTTCTGCACAAGGGCTCCCAAGTCCCTTTTCATCTCAGATTTTTGGATTTTCTTTCCATTTAGAAAATAGTATGCAGATTTATTTCTACTACCAAAGTGCATGACCAATCACTTTCCCACATTGCATTTCATTTGCCACTATCTTGCTCTTTCTCCTAATCTGAGTCTTTCTACAGCCTATCTGCCCCTCCACCAATCTTCGTATCATCTGCAAACTTGGCAAAAAGAACATCTATTCCATCATCTAAATCCATTTATATACAGCATAAAAAGCAGTCCCAACACAGACTCCTGCGGAAAACCATTTGCAGCCATCTAGACAGGGATCTTTTTATTCCTTGTCACTGTGTCCGACCAATCAGCCAATGCTTTGACCATGTTGGTAACTTTCCAATAATAAATTTGCTTGGTATTTTGGTATTTAATGAGGAGCTGCAGTGAATAAACAATATTCTACAATAGGTAGCTTTACTGTCAGCTGTTCTGGAGAAGATACAATAGGGTCTTTTAAGAGACTCTTGGATAGGTACAGGTAGATGGTATGGGTTCAGGTAGATGGAGCTCATGAGCCTGGGAAGGCAGAGAGGGAAAACTCTGATTTCAAACCCACTCATGGGAAAGGCTTCGGGAGTAAACCCTGAGGACAAATCCGGGAGCTGGAGTCCTTAAGGCAGTCCAATGTTGTCTTCAACCTCGTTCTGGCAACTCCTGTGATGACACTGGTGCCAAGTGGTATCGGTCCTTGCCCTTCTCTTGAACAACATTGGTGGCATGGAGAGCGGAGACTTGCTGCATTGGCAACAGCCAGTCTTCCATACAACCTTTCCTAGGCCTGCACCCTGAAGAAGACTTTCCAGGTGCAGATCCATGGTCTCCCGAGACTAACGGATGCCATGCATGGATAGGTACATGGAGCTTAGAAAAATAAAGGGCTATGGGTAACCCTAGGTAATTTCTAAAGTAAGTACATGTTCACCATAGCATTGTGGGCCAAAGGGCCTGTATTGTGCTGTAGGTTTTCTATGTTTCTATGTAAAAGTGTACAGCTGGGTAGATGACATCTTGCATAAACGTGTTTCAGCAGTAGACATATTGCAGTTGATTCAGGTTGCCTGGGAGGCTGGAGTTGATATGTGCCATAA
The DNA here is from genome assembly GCF_030144855.1 of Hypanus sabinus. Classification (NCBI taxonomy): domain Eukaryota; kingdom Metazoa; phylum Chordata; class Chondrichthyes; order Myliobatiformes; family Dasyatidae; genus Hypanus; species Hypanus sabinus. The sequence continues at coordinate 194,202,042 of NC_082707.1, forward strand.
TCAGCCTCTTGAATCATTTCATGATAGGGGATATCAGAGCCACAGAGCAGTAGTCATTAAGTTTCATTTCCTTGTTGTTCTTAGTTACCATGATGATCATGGTCTTGTTAAAGTAGGTGGGAACCTCAGACTGAAATAGAGGGATCTGATTGAAGGGAACAATGGATGGGTTCTTGATTGGTAAGAGGGTTTAAGGTAGTGGGGAGAAGACAGGAAAATGGAGTTAAGAAGGAAAAGAATCAGGTATGAGCAGAACAGACTTGATGGCCTAAATGTCCTAATTCTGCTCCTATATTTTATGGTCTTATGGTTGAAAGTACAAAAGGTATGTTTTGCTAAATTTGCTGATGACAAAGACAGATAAAGAAATTAAGTTATGAGAGGGCCTTCACAACTATAAATGGATATACCAAGTAAGAAAATGAGGGAAAGATAGATAAGCTATATTTAAGTCTCCCCAGTCTCTATGACAGGGAAAGCCTTGCCAGGATCTTCTCAGTGGCTGAAGAGCTATGTCTAAATTGCATTTGAACTTTGTCCCTCCAGAAGCACAGAAACTTCTAAGAAACTCTAAACTCTAAGAAAAAGTATCAGAAATAGTACCAATTACAATATATAAGCCTCATATGCAGTCACTTTTCATTTTCTAGCTCTGGCTCCAACCTTTCCCCTCTACCTTTTAGTTCAGATGAAAGTTTTCAATCCAAATCATCAACTATCAATTTCTCTCCACAGATGCTGCTTCACCTGCTGAGTTCCTCCATCAGTTTGCTTTTTGGTCTGTTTCATTCCTATGGATTTTAGTTATCAATTACCATTTTACTACATTGCACAAATGCCTGTTGAATTTATAATTGGATATCTATTTCTCCCATATTCACCTCTAAGCTAAGTATTCAACTCTCTGATCCTATTGACCCAATTCCCATTCACATAATATTAAAAAAGTCTTTTACGTTCTGCTTTCATATTTGGACTGTAGCCATTCATACTCCTTCCTCCTAGCCAACTTGTCTATGGAAGTCCAAACTAAGCAAATTCTAAATGTAGATTAATAGATTTCAGGATTTTAAAGGAATTGGGGAATATTAAAATAGGTCAGGAAAATGGCATTTAAAGTAGATAACTATAATGTTGAATGATGGAATAGATGTAAGACTTAGTGACAATACACTAATACCCATTTTGTGTTTTTTTTTAATGGCTAGAAGATCCCTTTCCTTTGTCCTATCTATTTTGTTGATTCCCATATGGACTTATGGGGATTTCCCCCTCATTTGGAACTCATGTTCCTGGCTCAGAGCACAGAATCCATGCCCCTTACTACACTGTTCTCCATCAGCACATTATTTTCATCTCTGTAGACCTTAACTTGAAAAGTTATCTATACATTGTGCTATAGTCAGTTTGCTCACCCTGCAGTGTGTACTATTATCCGCATAAACTGCAAGAATAACATATCTGTTGGAAAATTACAGGGGCTCAAGATCCTCCAATAACACTTCCAGGATCCCTAGATCTTTTTCAGTCACTATCACACTCTCCTCCTCATCCTTATTGAACATTTTTTGGTGCAAGATGCCCAAATGACTTCCTTCCTCCCCAAAACAGCCCAAATCCAAGACTCCAACTTATCCATTTCGAGTCAAAGTTCTTCTGATTGCAGGTATTGACTGGTTGGTTTGTTGGACAATCTTTTTTGTAATTTCCAATATGTTACAACTGAATCATATCATCTGACCTGCTAGTTATAATTTAATCTATTAAATTAATTAATATATTTCTTTGCATGCAAATCTATATCATTGACTACATTTCGATTATATAAACATGAACATTAATTTCTCTAACCCAGTAATTTTTTCCTCCTTTTCTTCCCTCTTCCATTCCCCACTGTGTCTCCACTCTCACCTCTTCTCTTACCCTCACCTGCCTATCACTTCCCCCAGCGCCCCTTCTCCTATGGTCCACTCTCCTCTCCTTTCAGATTCTTTCTTCTTCAGCCCTTTAACTTTTCCATCTATTATCTCCCAACCTTACTTCATTCCCCCCCTCCCCCACCCACTTGGCTTCACCTATCACCTTCCGGCTTGGACTCCTTCCCCTCCCTGTGCCTTCTTATCCGGGCTTCATCTCCCTTCCTTTCCAGTCCTGTTGAAGGATCTCAACCCAAAATGTCAACTGTTTATTTCTTCCCATAGCAGCAGCCTGACTTGCTGAGTTCCTCCAGCATTTTGTGTGTGTTCTTGTGGACCTCACTGATATTTAAAGAATATTACATTTAAAGACTTAAATATATTAAATCAAAAGAATGAACTCAGTGAACACTGGATGTCTTGAAATTGCAGGTCCCATTTGTGCTGAGTCAGCTATCTTCACTTGAGCAGTTCTTGATGGTTATTTATTCAGCACCCTTACTGAATGTCAAATAACTGAGCTGTTCTCCCATTATCAGCTCTTTTCATACAATAGTCAAATTCAAACCACTCTGTCTCACCAGAAGTGGGTGCACTTGGGGGATGCACATCTAGGATATGTACATGAGTGCAATCTCAGAGTCAGTATCTGCAGAAAGAAGGTAACAACTTAAAATAAAGTCATCATACTCTATTTCAACTGTGCAGACAAAATTCTTTACATCGGCTATCAGGCAAAATGCCCAGCAGATGTTAAAGCCTCCAGTCTACTCTAAGGAATTCATCTTTCAATTTTGCTCTCTGTTTATAAGTGGCATTTATCTGTTGCTACATAACAACAGTCTGTTCAAGAGTGATGCAAGTTGAGCAGGTGCATTCTTCTGAATCTATGAAGCCATGTAATGCTAGGGTGTTCATGGTTGAAGGTTGGGAGCTTTATATAATCTGAACAATTGAATTTAAGCTCTCAGGCTCTAAGTGAAAAGATGTGATGAAGTGGACACAATTATTCCACAAGAAGTAATTAAGTGTCAAGCAGCAAGTTTTATCATTTAATTCTACATCATCTCCAACTTGCATTCCATTCATCGCACTTAGCTGTGTTCTTTCAGACAGAACTGCTGTGCTGTCATGCCATCCAGCCAGACTACAGAGCTGTTTCATGTTTGGCTGAACTGCCTTAGAACTTCACCTCATGAAACAGAAGCCAGTACTCTATATTCTTGTAGGGTAGATGGGCATCACTGGTCCTCATCCATCTCCTAAGTCTCTCACATCTGCCACCATATGGCACACACTTGTACACTGCTTCAGCTGATGAGTTAAATGACAAGAGGGAGTGGTGTTAACACAGCACCACTGGGCGAAGGATCTTGTCGATGAAGTCACTGGCCAGAGCGGATGAGTTCCCCGACGACCACGTGTTTGAGACCAGGGTGAGCCACTGAGTTGGAGGACATTGGCTGTGGTCTGGCCTGGAGAGGGTTGGACCCTATTGGGCCTCACCTGCCCAAGACATGCAATTTGTTGAACATAGCAAAAGACCCCATGCTAGATTGGCACAGCTTGGGTTACCAAGGACTGCGCCATCCATTGCACCCCAGAGCAGAGGTAATTAAGTATGCTACTGGTGAAGATCTGTGAGAGAGATTACATCTCATAAGCAACATGGAATGTGCAAACACTTGCCCAAGCAGGGAATGTGCAGGGACTTGCATATGAGTTGGAGAAATATACCTGGCACATCGTGGGACTCTGTGAAGTCAGGTGGAAAATCCTTAATAAACGTCTTACTGAGTAAGGCTATATACAGTGGAGAATTGGACAACATGCCAATGGTGTAGGATTTCTTGTTAACAAGAGCATCAAGAACTCAGTACTTCTGGTGCCTCTCAGTATCCAGCAGGCTTATTTCCATCCCCCCTTAGAGCAGCACCTTTCAACATCACAGAAATACAGGCCTACGCACCAACAACTGACTATGAAGATGACCAAATGGAGGAGTTCTACACCCAACTCCAGGGCATTATTGACAAGGTGGACAATAAAAAAAGACATTTTAACCATCCATGGAGTCTGGAATGCCAAGGTGGTGCAGACACACTGAAAGATTGGAAGGAATTCTGCAGCCCTTCCTGTAATGATGTAACCAACAAGTGATTATTACGCCTATTTGAGTTCAACAGCTACAAAAACATGGTGCTTGCGAACACACTTAGCACAAGGCATTGTGTTGCTGGACCTGGCATGCGCCCAATGGAATACATAACAGTGGCATTCCACAAGCATATTGCAACTTGACTGCTCTGAATATGAAGCAGTTGCCTGTATTGAGTCCTGTGGAATTGGCAGCAGCCGAGTAAGTCAAAGGGGATTTGGCCCAAGTTGAGAAGACAAAACACCCTACCATACCAATGGGAAAATGGGATAAACTAGAGTTGAGGAACAGTTTTATATAGGATCATGTCTCCTCTAGATAGACCTCAATGCTCCTTGTTGGTTTTACCTGATAAATACTGCAGGACTGTACTAAAGTCACTTCATGATGACTCAAGTCATTTGGGATTTGACAAGACCTATGGATTGGTCTGAGATCAGTTGTATTGGCCCTGAATGAAGCCTGAGGTTGAAGAGTACTGTAAGTCATGCATTCAATGTATTCGGAAGAAGACACTACCTACAAGAGTTGCTTCATTATCTTATTTAGTGTACGGGACCACTTGAGTTAGTTTGTATGGACTGCCTCTTCAGAAAGCCTGATTCCAGTAATGTTGAGGGGTCAGCAGTGGAAAGGGTGAGCAGCTTTAAGTTCCTGGGCATCAAAATTTTAGAGGATCTATTCTGGGCTCAACATACTGATGCAATCTCAAAGAAGGCACACCAGTGGCTATACTTCGTTAGGAGTTTGAGAAGATTTGGTATGTCACCAAAGGCTATTGCAAATTTTTGCCGATGAGTGAGCATTCTGACTGGTTCGATCATTGCCTGGTATGGAGGTTCCAATGCACAAGGTTGTAAGAGGTTTTAGAGGGATTTAGACTCAGCCAACTCCATCACAGTACAAACATCATCGAGTGGATGTTCAAAAGACAATGCCTCAAGAAGGTGGTATCCATCATTAACGACCCTCACCACCTGTGGCACACCCCTTTCTCATTACTACCATCAGTGGTAGAGGAGTCTGAAGACACATTCTCAATTTTTTTGGAATAGCTTCTTCCCCTCTGCTATCATAATATTTAAATTCTGTTAGCCTTTTATTTGATATCTTAATTTTTCTAGTGGCTATTATTGCTCAATTTTATTTTATATTCAGTCATATTTGACAATTTTCATGGCCTCATTTGCAAGGTACTATAGGGAAACCATTTCAATTTTGGGCAAAGATAACTGACTGGACCATATCGACGTTATAGATATTAAAAATTTTTTGATCTTAAAAATCACCCCAAAATGAGCTTAGTAGTTATGAAATTTATTTCACAGTGATTGAGGATTAGATGAGTTAAGGGTTTTACTCACCACTGCATTGTCCTGTTCTAGTCAGTACATAACCTTCTTCACATTCACACTTATAAGAACCTGGGATGTTGATGCACCGATGTCCTTGACATATGTTGGTTTGCTCACATTCATTTATATCTGTGAAATCAAGGAACAGTTATGTAGAAAATAATCTAAAAGTTAAAGACCATTCTGATTACTGAAAGTCTTCGTACAAGGATAGAGGAACACAGGAAAACTGTTCAAGAGAAAAGGACTGGGATGAAACTCCCTCTATGTTCAGTTATGATGTTCCAAAAATCTTAACAATTTCTTCCTTACAGAGTCATACAACATCGAAGTCCACTGATTCCAACAAAAACACCAGGCACTCATTTACACACTATTAGCACCTGACTCACCTGTCTCTGATCACGGGACTCTCAGGCCCTAGTTATTCAAAATATTGGCCTCAAAGTCAAATTCCTCCTTTATTCTCTTCTTGGGACTTTAATTGGTGCAAAATGCCACCCTGCACTTGTAAATCCTCCTGCCAACCAACCATTATCACTACTTATCATCATGTTTACCCTAATTACACCAGTATTCCCTGACCATCACAACAGATGCTACATACTTGACTCCAAATATACAATGCCTTTAGAGTCCAAAATTTTCAGCCAAATATTACAATGATCTAAAGTCAAAAGATGATGTTACTCTACCTGTATGTCATTATAGTGGTATTTTTCAGTATCTGGATCATGATGTTCCACTATGCTTAATTCTGCTACAAAATTAAGAGTTAAAAACCTTTAAAATTTAGGTTTGACTTGGATGTGTCTCCCCCAAAAGGAAGCTTGCATGCCTTCATAACCTGGAGAGCAATGTTAGCTGGAGTCAGGGCTTTATGCTTTGGCTCTTGGTTGGGTCACCCATGCCAAACAAGTCAAAGGTTAGAGGATAGATTAAGAGTGATCCACTGGCCCTCCAGGTTTGGGAGTTCTGCTCAGGGCCATCAACCATGGCTGATAAAAACAAAATTGTTACAGAAACAGCAATGAAAAATCCTTCTAAGTACAATGGTATTCCTGAGTCTCCACTCAGGTTTCGCATGACTGACTGAAGTGGAAACCAAGAGGACGCTACTGACGATGAAGGAAGCTCTGAACACCACTAGAGACGCAGGACCTTCATTGCTGCCCTAAACACCACCAGCATAACAAGCAGTAAAGTGGATGTGTCTTGATTTTCTGTAAAAGATTAGGCAGCCCATCCTCTTACTCGTGTTCCTTCATTATGACCTTACCATGGATTATCTTTCACCCAGACTCCCTGCCCACAATGCCCATCCACTCAGATTTCACTTTTTTGAATGAAAAGCTGAATGAGCTGGCCCTTCCCCACACCTGAAACACTGATAATCTTTGACAGCTCATTGTTGTTGAAGTCTTTTGAAATGGTTCTGAGGGTAATTTGAAAACTATTCCAATTGATACAATTAATTGAATATATAAAATTATTAGAAAACAAGTTAAATACCAATAACTAGCTGATAATATTTCTTGCTCTACAGATTCAGTGATTCCATTCACATGGGATCAAATGTGAAGTGTACCTGGACCCTCTTCAGCATATCTGAGCTTCACTACTGGAAAAAATATTAAATCCAGCACTAACAGAGGCGGTCATTTGTAATGACCATCAGTTGGTCCGATGCAGGCCAACAAATATGCTGCATTTCAAAAGTACTTAATTGGCTATAAAGTGCTCTGGAATGTCCTGACATTAAAAATTCAGTTTCTCCCACAAGGTTGTTACTTTTAATCCTGTTACTATATAGCCTTTGCAGCTGTGGTATTTAGTCTGTGATTTTCTATTGCATCTTTTATGAGACTCAGATTAAAACTGTATTTTGGTGATACCAATTTAAATACAATTATACATGACATTGTGTTTCACCACAAGAGGCTGTCAAATGGAGCTTTTGGATATAAAAATTGATACTGTTGTGAACAAGTAAAGTTGTCTGAGGCTTCAGCAGGGTATAGATCAATTAGAAAATTGGACGGACTATTGGCAGATGGAATTTAATCCCTATAATTGCAAGGTGATACCATTAAACCATTAAACCATTATAAGATACAGGAGCAGAATTAGGCCATTTGGCCCATCGAGTCTGCTCTGACATTTCATCATGGCTGATCTCTTTTTCCTCTCAGCCCCAATCTCCTGCTTTCCCTCCTTATCCCTTCGTGTCCTGATCAATCAAGAATTGATCAATCTCTGCTTTAAATGTACATAAAGATTTGGCCTCCATAAATACTGTATGCATAAAGACAGCTGCCTGTGGCAACAAATTCCATAGACTCACCACCCTTTAGCAAAATAAATTCCTTCTCCTCTGTTCTAAAAGGACATCCCTTTATTCTGCGGCTGTGTTTTCAGGTCTTGGAGACTTTCCCACCATAGGAAATATCCTTGCAACATCCACCCTATCAAGACCTTTCGCCATTTGATAATTTTCAATGAGGTCACCCCTAATTCTTCTGAATTTTAGTGACTACAAGCCAGAGCCATCAAACACTCTTCAAATGACAAGCTTTTCAATCCTGGAATCATTTGCCTGGAACCTCCTTTGAACCCTCTTCAGTTTCAGCACATTCTTTCTAAGATTAGGAACCCAAAGCTGCTCACAATACTACAGGTGAGGTCTCACCAGCGCTTTAGTCTCAACCTCACATCTTTGCTTTTATATTCTAGTCCTCCTCAAATGAATGCTAACATCACATTGCCTTCATCAACACAGAATCAACCTGCAAATTAACCTTAAGTGAACCCTGCACAAGGCCTTCCATGTTCCCTGTTTTTTTTGTATTTTCTCTCCATTTTGAAAATTGACAACCCCTTCATTTTGCTACCAAGGTGCATGTCCATACACTTCCAAACACTGTATTCCATCTGACACTTCTTTGCCTGTTCTCCTAATTGGTCTAAGTTCTTCTGTAGCCTCTTTACTTGCTTAAAACAATTTGCCCCACATTTCCATATCATCTGCAAACTTTGCAACAAAGCCATTAATTCCATTTTTCACATATAAAGTAAAAAGATGTGGTCCCAACACAGATCCCTAAGGAACACAACTAGCCACTGACAGACAACCAGAAAATGCTCCCTTTATTCCCACTCTTTGCCTTCTGTCAATCAGCCACTGCTTTATCCATGCCAGAATCTTTCCTTCAATACCATGGGCTCATAACTTGTTAAGCAGCCTCATGTGTGGCACCTTGTAAAAAGCCTTCTGAAAATCCAAGTATACATACCATTAACTGATTCTTCTTTGTCTATCCTGTTTGTTATTTCTCCAAAAAATTCCAACAGATCTGTCAGGCAAGATTTTCCCTTGAGAAAACCATTCTGGCTATGGCCTATTTTATTATGTGCCTCCAAATACTCTGAAACCAAATCCTTAAACATCAACTCCAACATCTTCCCAAACTAACTGACCTATAGTTTCCTTTCTTCTGTCTCTCTCCCTCGTGAACAGTGGAGTGACACTTGCCAGTCTTCTGGAACCATTCCAGAATCTAGTGATTTTGAAGGATCATTACCAATACCTCCATAATCTCTTCAGCAATTTCTTTCAGAACCCTGTGGCATATATCATCTGGTTCAGGTGACTTATCTACCTTCAGACCATTCAATTTCCCAAGAACTTTCTCTCTGGTAATGATAACTTCACAGACTTTATACCGCCGACACCTAGACCTTCCACCATAATGCTAGTGTCTTCCACAGTGAAGACTGATACAAAATACTGATTCACGTAATCCGCTACTTTGTCATCCCCTCTTACTACCTCTCCAGCATTGTTTTCCAGTGGTCCAATATCCACTTTTGCCTCTCTTTTACACTTCCTGTATCTGTAGAAACTTTTGGTATCCTCTTTAATACTATTGGCTAGATTACTTTTGTATTCCATCTTTACCTTCTTAATGACTTTTTAGTTGCCTTTCCAATCCTCTAACTTCCCACTAATTTTTGATCTATCATATGCCCTCTCTTTGGCTTGTATTTTGTCTTTGACTTCTCTTGTTAGCCACAGTGGTGTCACCTTGTCTTCAGAATACTTCTTCCTCTTTGGGATGTATATATCCTCTGCCTTCTGAATTGCTCCAGAAATTCCAGTCATCATCCTTGTCTGTGTTCTTTTCCAATCAATTCTGGTCAACTAATCTCTCATTCATCCAGAACAGCTGATCCCCTAGTGAGCTCAACCACGAGCTACTCCAAAAATCCATCTCATAGGCATGCTAGAAATTTGCCCTCTTGGAATCCAGCACCAACCATATTCTTCCAATCTACCTGCATATTGAAGCATGCATTTTCTATCTCCCACTGTAATTTGTAGAGCACATTCTTACTACTGTTTCGGTGTCTGCATACAACTCCCGTCAGGGAGTTTACATCCTTGTAGTTTCTTAGCTCTATCCACGATGATTCAACACCTTTTGACCCTATGCCACCTGTTTCTTATGATTTGTTGCCTTTTTTTTACCAACAGAGCAATGCCACCCCTTCAGCATTCCTGCCTGCCCTTCCAATACTCTTTGGGAAATCAAATATAGGACACGTACAGTAAACAGTGGTGTATTAAGGATTGCTTTTGTACAGGGAAATTTGAGGTTCAAGTCCATAGGCAGGTAGACAGGGTAATGAAGAAGCCATAAAGCAAAGAGTTTGAAAGTTTGAAGGTTATTATTGCATCTTTGCAGAACACTGATTAAAACCGCCCTTGAAGTATTGTGTCGAGAATGCAGAGTGGATTGACCAGAGCTTTAGTTGTGGTGAGAGACTGGACAGATCAGACATTGATTCTGATGAAGGGTCTTTGTCCAAAACCTCACTGTTTATTCTGCTCCATAGATGCTGCCAGACCTGCTGAGTTCTTCCAGCATTTTTGAGCATGTTGCTCAAGATTTTCAGCATCTGCAGAATCTTTTGGTGTCTATATTCTGCATTGGTAGTTTACAACTCAATGGGATGTATATTGAGTTTTTAAATTTTGAAAACTTCCCTCTTTCTTTTCCCTGCACCCCTTACCATTTTCTGCCATTCTTCTGCTCCTTTGGTCCTTCCATTTTTGCCAACTTCCCAACTTCAAGCTCCCCTTATTCTCATTTATTCTCCTTGCTCCATCCATCCACTTCACATACAGGTTTGTGCCGCTTATTGTAAATCTCTATCTGTTTCTAACTGTTGTTGACCTCTCCCTTCACCACTAATGGTTCCTGATCTCCCCTACTTATCTGACCCCAGTTGTGGTAGAGCTTAGTATTCTTGCTTATCTCCCTGCCTTCAGCTGTCTCCTATCTTCATGCTCGCCCCCACCTTTCTTCACCTGCTGATTTTTTTTCTCTCCTCTCTCTGCCTTCATCTGACTGCTACAGTCTTCCAACTCCAACCCAGCTCACCTCTCCTACCTGGCACCACTTGCCTTTCGTCTTACAGCCCCCCTCAGTTCTCTAATCATCTTGGAATCTTTTCTGGCCACTTCTACTTCCCTCTCCATGCTGGCCACTTTGCCTCTGCAGTCTTGGCCTGGGTGCAGAATTTTGACCTACAATGACAATTTCCTTCTAATGATGCTGCTTGACCCACTGAGCACCACCAGCAATTTGCTTGTTGATCCAATTTCCAGTATCTGCAGTCTCTTGTCACCAAGAATAGTCAATATATTTGCAGTGTTAAAGCTAACTGAAAGCCAGCTATTAACGGAGATTATTAAGGATTAAGTAATATTCCTAGGTCCACTGAAAACAGAGCAAGTCAGTGCCCCTCAGAATAAAATAAAACAAAAATGATTTACAGTGCTGTACAAAAGTCTTAGGTACACATATATATAGCTAGGGTGCCTAAGAGTTTTGTATTGTACTATATTTGTCAATGTTGAGCAGAGAGTAAATCTAGCAGGAGCAAAAGTTGTTGGGAATGCTGAGAGTAGATTGCCATGGGTGGGGGTGGGACAGGTGGCAGAGAAGGAGTGCTGGGGCAGGGGGAGGGTTGGTGACACGGGTACAGACACACTCAGCTCTGAGACACCGGACAAGGTCATTTGATCCCAAACAATTGGTTTATTGATCATTACAGAACGTCTCTCTGGTGCTTCCTGCTTCCTCTCCTCTCCCTTCCCCTTTTCCCAATCATGATTCCCCTATCCCTTCCCCCTTCCCACTCTCAGTCCACAATAGAGACCCATATCAAAATCAGGTTTATCATTACTCACATGTGCAATGAAATTTGTTTTTCTTTGTGGCAGCAGTACAGTGCAATACATACAATTACTACACTACTGTGCTAGAAGTCAGAAGACTGATTATCGAATTCCAATGTCAAACCAGAAAGGGGAAGCATTTTAACCAGGAAAGTCAAGAGAGAACAATAGAAAAGAATACAGAAGATTTAAAAAAAAGGAATTTTTCAGCATTTGTGGAGATTCTGATTTTCAAACATGGGAAAGCTCTAGCAGAGAATGACTGAAGAGACTGGAAAGAATAAAAGAGATTATTATTAATCAAAACTGCAACATGAGTGAAATATACAAATAAATAAAACTTACCAGCTATAAGCCTATAATACTATGAACTGAAATGGATTGAAAATAAAAGGGCATGAGGAGTTGACAAGCATCTCCAGAATCGTTTAAAATGGCAGATGAAATGGATGTGATCTGCTGGCAATTATCTGATCCATTAATAGCATGAACTTAACTTGCCTTTAATCAGCCTATGTCTGAATGTTGTCCAGAATTTATTAAAAACAGCAATTGTGTCTATGATTAGGATAATGAAAGCTAAAGATCATGTTGTGAAAACTAAAATAAGCACGCAAAATGCTTTGGTTTTCCCAGAGTATTACATGGAAATGGATGTAGAAAAGAGGACTGGTCTGTTTGAATTGTGATGTTGCAGATGATTTATCAAAAATTCCATGGATACTGTGAAGAATCTATCATTCAATCCATGCAGTGGGGAAAAAAATGAAATACCCACCAAAACTAACAGTGTAAGATATGTAAGCAAGGTCTTTAGCAGCATCTGCAATCTGTCAGCAACATCTTTTGTTTTAAAGATGGAAGCAAAATGGAAAACAATTTAGTAGAACTAAAATGGTGAGAGCATGGAGATGAAATCAGTGATTAAATACAAGATTTGTGGCAGGAGTCTAAGCCATTGACTTGGAACATTTCAAAGTTTAGTAGATAATTACAAAACAAATGCAGAATTTTTTTGAGAGCACTAACTTTTCATGTTAAAGCTACGCTTGAATGTTTAATTATAATACGAAGAAATCTGTCAGTGCGAATTCAGGTACATTTGAAGGCAGTACATTTGAAAACCATTAAAGAAAATATTTATAGGAGTGTGCTCCTGCCAACATGTGTAACAGTGTTCAAAAGTGATGTGGAAATAACCCCAATGGACTTGTAAGTCCTGAGTAACCTTTAACCTTGCAGTTTGTAAAATGTGATTTAAGTAATTTTACGTAAAAAGTATTCTTTAAATTAGATATATCATACAAATAAGCATAAAATTGATGAGAAAACAAAGTTTATGTAAGAAGTTAAATTATGTTTTATATTTTATTCTCTTTGAAAAGCAAAGAACTTATTACAGCCCTACCTATAGAATAAGTATTCAGGGAAAGTTTAGGAAGTGATCTTAGTTACATACAAACTTAGACATTTATAATTAGTTTTGGTGAGCATTTCATTCTAATTTTGCTACCTGGACTGAATGATTGAGTCTTCACAGTGTCCAAGGGATCTTCAGTGGGCTATTGGTTATTCTTCTCTATTCTACTGCCCCCACCTCCCATCGGCATAAAATTAAACTCAGTCAAAATTATCTGCCTGAATTCTAATTCACACAATTCCCAGTTCACCCATTACCTTGTCTTTACAGGTCTTTATTGGCCACTGCTCCAAGAAACCTCAGTGTTAAATTTCACATACATAGGTTCAAACCCTACAAGCCTCAGTCCCTCCTTGTAACATTCTCCAGTGCTACATGCTTCCTCCGAGAGCTCAGATGGCCTCCAAATCTAATTTTGTATGTATTTACAATTTTACTACTGTACTTTAGTTACCTATCCACTAAGGTCTAAAATTTTCCCCCACAAAAACATTAAGATGCTTCTTAAAAAATACTTCTTAGATTTAACTTCATGTTTCATTCTCATACATTTGGTTTAATGTGAAATATGGTTTAATAACATTTTAATTAAGCAATTTGAAATCTTTACCACTTTGAAGGTACTATACAAATGGAATTTACTTTAATAGTTATTATCCCTGAAGGTAGTTTCAGACTTCACATTCTTTGCAACACTAAAACTTTCAATTTTCCACAGACCTTCAGTTTCTGATCATCTGCGGTTGAAACACTTGTCCTCAATACTTAATCCCCAGACATATTATTTCAGTCTTCTTGTACCTTTCTAACCTTAGTTCAGTAAACTTGAGCCCATTTCCTATCCCATATCAAGTTCTGCTGAAATGTTATCCACTTCCTTATTTATTCATTTTTAATAATGTGTGCCAGTACTTGTGTGCAACCCTAATTATGCCTGAGCAGTGGTGATGACACTCTTTCTTCAAACACGCCAGAGCTTCTAGCATATGTACTGTTGCTACAAAGTCCTAGATTTAAGCCTACAGATAATGTAAGAATATTGAGTAGCATAGGATGATTCCCTTAATAGTAGGAGTCAGGCCAGGGAGGGTAGGGGATGATATCAGGGTAGTCTAGGTGAGTAACCTTGGTGAATTTTCTAAATTGTAAACACAACATCCGTGGTATACCAGTGTTGCAGGGAATGAATGATAACTGACTGCTTGCTTCTGGATAGTCTTGCAATACATGGGTGATGCTGAAACTACACTCACCCAGGCAATTGGAGAGTATATTGTCATGCCCCTGACTTGTGCCTTGCAGATGGTGAAAAGGCTTTGAAATGTCAGGCAAGCTATTGTGATCAAAATATTTTTGTGGCATCTGGATGAATGTCTGGTCAATGGTAACACTCATATTGCTGATGGTGGGAACTTAGCAAAATTAATTCTGTTGAAGATCATGGATGGTTGTTAAACTCTTGTTGGAGATACTTATTTCCTGCACTCTTGTGACATGTTTGTTACTGACCACTTATCAGTCTATGCCTGAATACTGTCCAGACCTTGTTGAGGAGTTGCAAAAGCAAGCATCAGCAAATATCCCACTTATAAATCAAGGAGGGACATTGATGAAAATCTGGAGATGATTAGGCTAAAGACACAAATTTGACCAACTCCAGCAATGAAATTGTGGTTCTGGGAAAACTGACCTCCAGCTACAGCTACCTTTCTTTCAGTGAGCTGTGCCTCCAGCCATTCCCTTGATGCCTACTGATTTTAATTTTACTAGATCTCCATGATGCAACACTAGATCAAATGTTGCCTTGATGTCAAAATCAATCACTCTTATTGCGCCTCTGGATTGAGCTCTTTGGTTCATGTTCAAAGCAAAGCAGTGATGACATCAGGTGCCTAATGATTCTGGCTAAGCTCAAACTGGAGCTATCACAGGCTCCTTAAAGACTGAATGCCAGTTCATGTACTAAATGCGAATGTAGCAAGTTTATGTTTCAAATATACTAGGCATTGATCACAGGCCTTTTAGGCACCTTTCAAAGCCCATAGTCTATGCTTACACTATCAGGGAACAACATCCTCAGAATGAGACTCATTCCATAAATGGCACTAGAAGCTCTCCATCATTGTCCTGAGTTTAAACTAACCTAGCACCATATTAAACTACATTTTGGCCAATGTCACAATTTTCAGTGGTGTAAATAATTTGGGATTATCATTAAATGCAACAATCTTTTAGCAGACAAAAAAGATTCAGTTCTGTTTACTGCAAATACCATTTCCAAATGGATTCATTCTCGACCAGTAACACTAGAGCAGGCGTGCACTTTCTATTCAACTTGCACAATTTAGTTGACAAAGATATAAACATTTTCTGAAAAAGAGAAATGTGGAAATTTTAGCTTAACATTGTCAGTAAAATGAGTACTAACCTTGGCAGTTTAGCTTGTCTTGGGAAAAGACTAATGTATAGCCCGTAAAGCAGGAACAAGAGTATGTGCCTACGATATTAATGCAACGGCCATTTCCTTCACATGGGTCTGCGTCACATTCATTTACATCTTCAGATCCAGGTGATGTCATTGATTTAGTGACAAAAACAAAATAAAGTCATGGATTCATAGTATATAGTGTAGTATAATTTTTCTAGCAAAGTAGATTCATTTATTACTTTCAACATGTTTTAGTTTTGTTCCACTGAATGTGGATATAAATGGCAATGCTGACGTTTATAATCCAAAATTAAATTTTCCTTAGTAAACCACACAAAAGGTAAATGTAGGCCAGACAAGATAGGAATGGCAAATTTCTTTCCCTGAAAGACACTGGTAGGGCAAATGGGATTTCATAAAAGCCCAGTAGCTTCATAGTGAAAGTCAGTAGCCTTTCTTTAGTATTTCAGGTGTATTTAATTACTTGAATCTAAATTCTCCAGCTGGGGCTTGAACCATATCCCAGTATCAATGATCCAGAACCACCAAATGCTCATCCTGGAATGTCACCTCTGTGGTGTAGTAGTCACACATTTTCAGTAAAGTGTGCCTACATTTCTTTTCTCGTTCCAGATTTGATAGGTTTATTTTGCAATTCAGTATTTCCAATGTTATTTGAATTGCTTATACAACTTGCTTACAATAAAATTAAATCCAATTTTAATTGTAATAAAATGAAAAATGTATTTGTAAAATTATTTCATTGGCTCATATGCAAACTTGGGCAAGTAGATTTTTTTAATCTCCTCATTATAAAACAGTTCAGTTTCAGAGATCATATTTGCTTTTTTGGATTAGGAGTTATCTCAGTACTATACAAGTTTTTTGGGACACCATTACATTTTTATGGATCCAAAGAATACTGCCGGTCAGAAACAATAACTTTTAGTTGTCCATGCCAGCATTGGCTCAAGTCCAAATTTTAGGACAGGTTCCTTTAAGTGTACATATATCTGTATACAAATAAACTAAAAAGACAATCCAGTATTTATTAGAGTATCGCACATAGTTCCTGTAGCCTACATAATTGTCATCTGAAACATGGAAACCAACATAAATATAATATACTCTGAGATTTAGAAGTCTCAAACCCATCAGCAAAGCAGAAGAACTACAAGATTTTATACGATTATTATAAATTAGGAAAACCCAGCAAAATCATGCATTTCTTATGTGCAGAATTAAGGAAAAGGGAAAGGCAAGGATGAAGAATTTCAGCTTTAAGGTTCAGTTGGAGAATTTGGGGTATTTTCCTTGGGGAAAAATAAGGGCGTAAGGAGATATGATCCTAGAGGTTTAATTGTGGTAGATAGAAGAAAAATGGTTCCATGATCAAGGACGTAGATTTTAACAGTTGGGCAACAGGTAAAGGATGTGCAGAGAAACTTTTTTTTCCCTCTGCAGAGTGGTGGTATCCTGCAAATAACAACCGTGGGCATGGTAAAAACAAAATAAACTTCAATAAACTTGGATTGGCACTTGAGAATGAATATTCTGCAAAGTTCCAAGGACAGAATGAGCAATGGGGCTGGTAAATCCATGCTTCTGACCAATTTTCACTGCCTTTATTAAATTAAAACAGGGCAGAGAAATATGTGAAATAAAGTGAGTGCAGAAAAATTGGCTAAATAATGAAGAGAAGAAATGGTAAAGGTGATATAGTGGCCTTCATGATTACAGATGGAAAAACATATAATGGGAGTCAACAGATTAGTGAAGACTTTGGGGATAAAGTTAACGAATGAAAAAATGGTTTAACATATTGTGTTAACCAAACTCTAATGTTTTTTCTGTCAACCAAAGATAAAAAAAATTGGTATGTGGAGAGAGCCACAGATTAGCTATGATATTGAATACTAAAAAATAGTCCAAAAGACTAAAAAATACATTCAGCACCCGTTTCCTTTGTTTTCTCTACAAAAGCTTGAGGAACAACACCTCCCGTTATCATAAGGTACAATAATAATTTCCTTCCACCACCTTTCCTTGCCTACACATTTGGACATTTTGTTAAAAAAAAATTCCAATTCAGACAAAAATTTGCTGATCTGATACTTACTTGCTTTTATTGATTAGTATGTTGAATTTCATGTTTGGATTTACTTCACATTTCTTCTCTCGTAATTAAATTTAGATATCATTCATGATGCATTATTTTAGCAAGTAATTATAACTCATAACACAGGAATAAATTTCTGCTTTACCTAGACAGTCAGTTCCTTGTTGGTTCAACACATATCCTGTCGAACAAATGCATCGATAACTTCCTGCTATATTTTCACATTGGCCGTAGCTACAGAGATGTGGGATTTGCCTGCATTCATCAACATCTGTCAAAAAAAAACTCAGTTTCAGATACAGAAATCAAATAAAACTGTAGATACTGGAATCTGAAACAGAAAACAAAAATGCAAAAAGACCTTAGCCAATCAAGTGGCATTTGTGGAAAGAAAAAACAGTTAATGTTTCAGGTTAAATATCTTTTAGCAGACATTTTCTTCTTAAATAAAAGTACATTTGCTATTTTCCTGTCAACTAGGACCTTATCCATGGCCAATGACAAGTTAAATATCATCATCAGTGCCCCAGTAATCTCTTTCCTACAGCAGTCTGGGATACATCTCATCAAGCTGTTTTCTGATATCTAATGTCTCCTCCTTTTTAAGTTACCTAGAATTTAAGCATCCTAACTAAATTTGTAACTACGATGTCTTTTTCCACAGTGAATAGAAATGAAAACTATTCATTTAAGGCCTCACACATATCTCTGGCTCCACACTCAGATTGCCCCTTTGGCCCCAGATGGGTCCCACTCTTTCTTTGCTAATCTCTTGCTCTTAACAAAGTTATAAAATGCCTAGGGATTTAAAAAAAGTCTTTATCTGCCAGTGATTTTATGTGGCTCCTGTATGCCCTACTAATTTCTTTCTTAAATACCCTCTATACTATAAACTGCTGAAGGACATTCCCCATTTTCAATGCTTTGTACCTAGACCGTGCTTTCTTTCTTTTTCTTTATTAAGCCTCTATATTACTTCAATTTTACAGAAACACATTTGCCCTGAACACTAACTATGTTACTTTTATTGTCAGATTTACCTGCAAATAGCTTCTCCCAATCTATCGTTGCCAGGTTCTTTCTAATGTAGTCATAGGCATCATAATGTAGACTTATGACACTTAAATTTGTAGGTTATCCTTATCCCTTCCTATAATTACTTTGAAATATCTACTGTGGTGAAATACTTTGAGGGGTTCTGTCGTGGCTAGAATTAATTCTTGCCTTAGCACTGCAATTAGCCTATTGCCACAACAAATCTATAGTGGGTGCAATCTCACTGGCTCTCCACTTGCCCTTGGATAACAGCAATACCTATGTCAGACTGATGTTTATCAATTACAGCTCAATGTTTAACACCATCATCCCCTCAGTACTAATCAACAAGCTTTAAAATCTTGGCATCTGTACCATCCTCTGTAGCTAGACCTTTGACTTCCTCATCAGGAGACCCGTTAGTATAGATCGGAAATAACATCTCCTCACTGACAATCACCCCAGGTGCCCCTCAAGGATGCGAGCATAGCTTAATGCATTGCTGTCTACACTCATAGCTGTGAGGCTAGGCACAGCTCAGACAGGATCTATAGATTCATCAATGACACAAGAAATCTTGGAAGTATTTCAGACAGTAACAAGGAGAACTACAAGAGTGAGATAGATCAGCTGGTTGAGTGGTGTCGCAACAATTCAATAATTGTAGAATGCATGCAATTCTCACTAAGAGGTAAGCAATAAATAACTTAATTCTCCTGGGTGTCAACACTTCTGAAGATTTATCCTGAGCCCAACATATTGATGCAATTGTGAATAAGGCATACCTATACTTTATACTTTTATACATGGCTATACTTTATTAGGATTTGGTATGACTAAGCAAAGATGAGTAAATTTCTGCAGATGTACTGTGAAGAATATTTTGATATTCTTTGATATTCTTTCACCCTTTGATATGGTGTGCCAATGTGCACAACTGGAAGAAGCTGCAGAGAGTTGTAAATTCAGCGAGCTCCATCATCGGCACTAGCCTTCTTACCACTGAATAAATCTTCAAAAGGTGATGCCCCTGTTACATGCACTGAACCCTGTAAAATGTATCAGCAGTAATAGAACACACCTGGAGTCTGGTTTTGATGTTAAAACCCACTGTTTATTTTAGTGACTACTTAATATAGTAACTTGAACCAGGTAAATCAGAAGTTAGCAATGTTATGCATATATATGTGTGTAAATATATTTCCCATATTCATTCAAGCTCTGGTGGTAAGATTGAAAGTCTTACGTTGGTCATCTAGGAAAGTTCAGTTCAATACATGGAGTTGGTGAGGGAGATAGAGTTGTTTGTAAGCTGAAGTTAAATCCACAATAGAAGAAGAACGAATAAACAGGTGCCGTCAGTCTTCTGTCATCAGACTCCGAACCCACTTTCAAGTTAGCCAAATGTAGCTGATCACAAAGGGTGCCTTCTTCAGTGAACTACCACACTCAGACAAGGGTTAACACACACATGGTATTCACAAAGGTTTTCCCTCAGCAGAGAACCCACTCCTGTTGATTAACTATGTGACAACCACACTTTCGTATTTGAATGGAATCAAACTCACCCTTACGGGCTACTTGGAGAGAGTCCAAATAGTGATCTCTTTGTCACTAGGTTTCTTCTGTTTCAAACCTTTTCTCTCCCCTCTTCTCTGCAACTGCCTCCAGCTGCAGCAACCGTGAGAGTCATTTATCAATACTCTGGATCGATCTCAACTCCCCCCCTTGGGCTACTGAAAGTTTAAACCAGCAACCCCACTTACTTGTGTCTTTCCATGATCAAAACCATCTCGACTCTGACCATGTGTCTCTGTGTGTCTGTCAGAGAATCATCTGACCTGGCTTAATATAAACATGCTGCAAACTTATGTAAACACCCATTGTCCATCAAATAACTCCACCTCTCTTTCACCATGGCAACCCAGCAATTCTGTAGCCAGTAGAAATCCAACAGAGCAAAAGTTAGTCTCAATTATCTCGCTGTTTTAAAGTGACAGTCCATAGGGAAAAAAAGAAATCTGGGGGTATATAACACCCCAAAGATGTGGTATGCATCATCAAGGACCTTCACCATCCAGGACATGTCCTCTTCTGACTACTACCATCAATGAGGAGGTACAGGTGTCTGAAGACCCACACTAACTGTATGAGGAACATCTTCTTCCACTCCACCATCAGATTTCTGAACGATCCATGAACCCATGAACAACACCTCACTATTTTGTTCCCTTCTTGTACTTTTTATATGTATTCTTATTGAAATTTGTAGTAATTTTTATGAGTTCCATTGTACTGCTGCTGCAAAACAACAAATTTCATGACATAATATCAGTGATAATAAACCTGTTTGATTAACAAGTGGAGAAAGCTTGCAGTGTGTAGAACAGAATTCAGGGTTTGGTTTACAATCAACTCAGCCATGATCGTCCTGAATGGTGAAGCAGGATTGAAAAGTTAGGAGGTCCATTCCTGCTATTAATTTGTAATGTCCTTTTGGATGTATTTTGTAGATAGCATACACTACAACTACTGCACTAGGATCAGGGAATGAATCTTTAGTGCGATAGATGGGACACTAATCAGTGGATTGCTTAGTTCTGGCTGATGTTCAGTTACTCAAGAATTGTTAGAGCTGCACTCAGCCAGCCATGAACTGCTTTACATGCTGTGAAACTGTAAAGAGGAATTGATTATCAGCATCCTCAGCAACATGGCTATTGTTGAAGCAGCTGAAGATAATGGATCAGGAACTCATATCGGGGCTAGCACGAATGATCTTTAACAAACACAGTAATTTTCCTTTGTGTAGATATGACTCCAAATATAGGAATGTTTCCCTCTTGATGGCAAATTGGTTTCAATTTTACCATGACGCCTTGACAACTATCATAACCTGTGGACTCATTTTCAAGGACACTTCATCTCATGATCTTGATATTTATTTATTGCTTATTTATTTATTATTGTTATATATTTTCTCCTTTTGCATCTGCACAGTTTGTTGTCTTTTGCACATTCACTGTCTTTCTGTCTTATTGTGTTTGGTCTTTCATTGATTCTCTCATGTTTCTTTTATTTACTGTGAATGCCCACAAAAAATAAATCTCAGGTTAGTATATGTTGACCTATATATACTTTGATCATAAATTTACCTTGAGCTTTGAACTTCATATTAATTTTTGGCAATATCAAATCAAGTTAGAACACATAGTAGAAGTTAACTAGGTTTAAATGTACCTGACTCTAAAGCTATTTTTGATTGTGAAGCAGTGTAATTTACATTAAACGACATCATAGAGCTTCCTGACAAAATGATAATATTATTATTAATCTGGGGGCATAAATTAATTATTATATCCAAGCTCAGATCCCAGCAAAATTTTAAACTTATTTGACTAAAAAAATCTGGAACCTATCAAAGTCTGCTTTGGTACAAACCACATTCCATTGAAATGAAGATAACATTTCCCTCACCGAATACACTTTTAATGTGAACTGTATCTAAAATAATATATTATATTAATAATATTCTCAGTTGGGAACCTTACCTACCTCCTACTCCAAATCCATACCAAGAACTCCCAGTATTCCAATTTGCCAACCCTATTGTCTGCCCCACTAATAAACCAGCAGATGATTTTAGTTCCTCTCCCCATATTAACCCTTATCCCAAAGCTTCTCATGCAAAGCTGGTTCTGCAGGGTACAATAAATAGGGCATCCTGTGCTTCGTAATTTACCAGTGACCCACAAATAAAATGCTTGTGGGAGCTTTAGTACAAACAGCATTCTATTGATGACTAAATAATTGGGTCACTGACCAATTGCTCAGCAAGCAGCCTTTATGCAAGAAGGGAAACATAATTATATTGGACAATCATGTCTCAATAATCCTTCTATATATGAGATGCGCTAATAAAAATAAATAATATTTTGGATAACATCAGTTGGAATTTTGCAAATAAATTATGAACTTAAGTTACTATTCACATGATCTCATCAATGTCAAATATCCCAAATAAGAAACTTGCTGATATAGTTAATATTCTACTCACCCAACAGTTCATGAAAGGACAACATTAGCATATTTCTTACCTACGCACTTCTTTTGCTGATCATCTAGTTGATAACCCTTGTCGCAGTTACATGTGTATCCACCTTGTTGACTGATGCAAAGACCTGGACCACAAATGCTTGGTGTAACTTCGCATACGTTTATAACTGTAAGTACAAAATGAAATAGAGTGAACATCTATTTTAAATCAATTATTACTGTATTTAGCCTGTTAATGGAGATAATGGTAAAAACTCTGATAAAATATTTTCACTAGTTTAAACTGGACATACACACATAGCCTATCATAAATATATTATGACTGTTTCCAATAATCGAGCCTAACTTGGGTCGTGGTTTGGCATCAGAATCAACCAGACATAATCTGACTGTGTTTTTAATTAGAAGACTTAATAATCAACAGTGAATATCACCAGTTTTTCTGTGTTGATTGGAGTACTTAATAATATTTATACTATTCTTTTGTGTCTGTTTTTCTCACAACACATTGTGAAACATTAACAGTACTTAATGTACAAAACATATTTTAATATTGAGTATTACAAAGAATATTGTGGTTGACCTACGTGATGGATTCTGATGAGAGAAATACTTTAAACATTTAAGAGAATTGTTGGCAGTAGAAATAGAAATTTAAAATGCAGGGGTAATTGTCAGGACATTGGACAGCACCACTTCAGGGAAAAAGTATTAATGCTTCAGGTTGATAAGTATAATTGATAACATTATCTGTTTACACTTTTGACATCAAGCATAGGTATCAGATTTTCCCTTATCTGGAATAGTGTGAGAGAAAATCTGCAGATACTAGACATCCAAGCAACACACACAAAATGCTGGAGAAATTCAGCAGGCCAGTCAGCATCCATGGAAAAGAGTACAGTCGATGTTTCAGGCTGGGACCCTTCATCAGGACTGGAGAAAAAAAGATGAGAAGTCAGAGTAAGAAGGTGGGGTAGAGGAGGAAGAAATACAAGGCAGTACTGAATCCTCAAGCTTGACAAATCTCAGTAAGTTGAACAACAGTAAGTTTTGCAAAAGTCTATATAGGAAAAAAACTCAAGTTAAAAACCTTTAGAATACAAAAGTCTCAGTTACCTGCTTACCCTGGAAGCAATATGATAAATGTCCACATTTGTTCATCGTCAATATTAATGATTAGTTGATAATACAGTTGACATGATTAACAAGTTTGTGGATGACACCAAAATTGGTAGCATAGTGGACAGTCAAGAAGATTATTTAAGATTACAGCAGGATATAGATAAACTGCAAAAGTGGGTCAAAGAATGGCAGATGGAATTTAACTCGGACAAATGGAAGGTGTTGTATTTTGGTAAGCTAAACCTGAAGTATTAATACTTTTCCCTGAAGTGGTGCTTTCCAATGTCCTGACAATTACCCCTGCATTTTCAATTTCTATTGGTAAGATAGAGAGACTTAGGGTAAA
Organism: Hypanus sabinus; assembly: GCF_030144855.1. Taxonomy (NCBI): domain Eukaryota; kingdom Metazoa; phylum Chordata; class Chondrichthyes; order Myliobatiformes; family Dasyatidae; genus Hypanus; species Hypanus sabinus. The sequence goes on from NC_082707.1 coordinate 194,226,244, forward strand.
ACTATTGTTCTCTTAAAGTGACAACACAGGTACACAGGGTACTGAAGGGGGTATTTGGCATGGCACTGAGTTCATTTGTTAGGACACCTGTAACAATTTTATTCTTCAATTGAGTGACATCTTCTTAATATTGATCTCCTATTCTTCATGTAAACCCAAATGCTTTTCCCTTCACTTTATAAAATTCAAAGCATATTTATGAAAATGAGCTTGATCCAATGTCTAGGAACTGGCACTTTTCTACCCTAACTTTCATTTTGCAGTTATTTGTATACTTGCTGTAATTCATTTTCTGTATTCTTGATTGTGACTTAGGGTTCAATTATCACCCAAATCAATTTCTTTTAGCATTAGTCTAAGACTGATTGATTTATTAACTGACTAGGTCAGTAGTGAGAACAATTCATTGTTTTATTTTAATTATTTAGATACAGCGAAGTAACAGCACTTGCAGTCCAAGAAATTGCGCCACCCAATTACACCCAAGTGACCAATTAGCCTACCAAACCTTATGTCTTTGGGATATGGGAGGAAAACAGAGCACCCAAGAAAAACCTACATGATCACAGGAAGAATGAACAAACTCCTTACAGAGCAAACAGATTGAACCTGTAATAGCATTACACTAACTGCTACACTACTGTGCCATCAGCCCCCCCCCCCCCACAGTAAAATTATCAGTTGGAGTGGGGTTAAGAGACTGCTGACATAAAAGGTAAATAAGCAAAAGAGAACATAGGGCTTTAGAAAATTCTCAAGGTAGGAATAAAAAGTCAGACAATGACCAAACTGAATTGCTGTCCATCAGGATAATAAACATCTGCAAATGCAGCTCTAGTAAAATGTCACAAACAACATGTTAACAAATGTTGTTGGACGCTTTGAAATAGTCCAACATAAATCTGAAGATTTGCTTATACAATGCATTAACAGCCAACAAGATTGCCAGCCATTGTGATAACTATGACAGTAATCAATTTTCAAAGAATAGACATACAAGTTGACAACTGTTTCTATAATTTAAGAAATTTTCAATTAAAAAATTACATTTAAATTCTGTATAAATGGTGGAAATCAAGGAGAAAGTGGTGCAAGAGTGCAGGGCAGGAAGGCAGGAGTTAGTGACAGCATTAACATATTGCAATTACAAGAATAGATAATTTATTTTATTCAGAAGGACAGCACAGTAACAGGCCCTTCCAGCCCAGAGTCAATTTGAAAAATCTAATTAGGAGGTGAGGGAAAATTACCATAGGACTAAGCACAATAAAATATATTTTTTTAAAAAAGCTATGTTCCTGTGCAAAAGTTATGTATTGCAATGTACTGTGCAACAAAAGAACATATTTCATGAGATATGCCAGTGATATTAAACCTGATTCTGATTTTGATTCTGAATAGAAATAGTGATAATTAAAACCCACATAGATTCTGGAAACCCAAGCGATTGGCTGAAATTTTGTTCGTGTGCATGTGTGTATATGTATATATGTTCTTATCCTTTAAAATGTTGCTTCAAGATTTTTGTTTTGGTTTAAGATTATCTCTTAAGATATCAAGCTGCTCTTTTTGTATCATCTTACTTTTGGTCTTCCAAGTGAGCACTGTAATCTGCAATATTTGATTTAAGTGCACAAAGTTCAACTTCAGCTGCAGTTATAAACCTCTTTAAAATATTGTAAATATGAAGTACTAAAACATTAAAACCAGTGAGCAGTTAAAACACCACAGATGAACTACTCAGACATTATCTGCACTACTTCATTGTCCAGACTTTATGTCCAGACTTTAAATCAAAGCTTGTTACTTAGAGTATAATCTTGAAACTTTTATTAATATTATATCTGCCAGATAAAAATTAGGCACTGGGAATTCCAGATTCCACAGGACAGCTAATTTGATTTTTGACTTACTTGGCAAACCCAACAAATTACTCATTTGTTAAAACAGTTAAGATCACAATGATTACAACAGGTTTATGTAAAAGGTCTAGGACAACTTCATACAATTTTTTGCCTCCTTTAAGTAAACGCACAATTCAGCCTACAATTTGACACCATACAGATATGCTTTGAAGACAAGTTTTTTTAAACAGTGATGCTTATTGTGTTAGCAAATACAACAGCCAAACTACACAAAACAAGCCTCACAAAGAACAAGTACATTCCAAATTAGTCTCAGCATTAAGCTATTTTGACAACAATGCCTTACTTTAATCCATACCATTTTACTGGTTATTCTGCTGCTAGTTCGGAAGTTTTATTTTAAAGAATAATTATGGGATGATAATAAAAAACTTAAAGAAGTGTAATGCATTGTAAAATAGAACATTTTTTTAAAATTAGAACTGATCAGCATCAGATTCAGCTGTTGATTCCTTCTTAATATATAACTACAATAACTTTCTTTCTGGAATATGAAGTTTCCTACTGAGCTAGTTATACACTGCATTGCAACTTGTGTTTTCTTTATACTTCTCCTTAATAGATCACCTCATTCTTCTGATGGTTTTTATGTTTCTTTTTAATATTGTCCTGATAAGCATCTTTTTGTAAAAAGACAATTTATGATTACCAGCATGTTGTTTCATGGTATCTGTGCTGTGCATAATATGGAATTCAATAATGAGGAGGTTAGTTTCCTTCAGCAGCTATATTAGAGATTTGATATATCTTCTTATTTTTCAGAACTCTGTTCATTAATTACATTTCCAAAGTCAGATCAGGACTCAACATTTTGTTTATTCTTCCACTCTCCAACCCATATGCTTACTGAATGAAACAATGTGCGCTCAATACAAATAATATGATGTACCAGTGTCTGCTGCAATGCAAGTAGACACTGGTACAAATTTTAAATAGCTTACTATTTAAATAGCTAATTCCTTAAATGGCCTTACAATAATGTAACAACTCTTGGTACTTTGTTTTTTTTAAGTGATACTTCTTTAAAAAAAAATCTTAAAATTTTACTTAAGCACCATATTACTATGTTTCTATGTTGCTGATTTGGCTAAAGTCAATGCTCTCTGCTACGAGTTAGTGAACTATTTTGTTGGAAATGTAATATTAATTATTCCGAGTGTTATTGAAGTTACATACCTATCTGCCGGGTTTACTGTCTCCTTTCATGTTTGCTTGTAGCTATAAGATAAGTTGTAATGTAAATTACTGGATTTGATTCTGTTTCATCTACTGTGCTGTTTCAATTTCAAGGACAAATTATACTGGGGTACTGGCTTTATCAATGACATTAGTTTTGTTCTCGGTTTTCATGATTTGACTTTGTGCATGCACTACATGCTGTCCTCACAACTCTAATAAGTTAGCATTATTGTATTAATGTTTGATTCATATTACATAAGCATCAGCCTGTTATTGATGTACTAGTAACTTGGGAGGATGTACTTTTGGATTTGGAATTGTAATGATTACTGCTGCACATACTGATACTGTACAGTGAAAAGTTTGTCTTGAATACTGCTCATAAAAATCTATTTATTACACAGTGCATTGAGGTAGTACAGGGTTAAACAGTAACAGGATGCAGAATAAAGGGTAGAGCTACATAGAAAGAATAGTGCAGGTAAACATAAGGTACAAGATCATAATGAGGTAAATTGTAAGGTCAAGAGTCCATCTTATTGTATTAGGGAACAATTTAATAGTCTTTTATAACAGCCAGGTAGAAGGTGTCCTTGAGCTATCAGGATGCACATTTAGGGTTTTTGTATCTTCTGCACAATGGAAGACAGAATGTCTGGAATGGACAGGGTCTTTGACTATGCTGCTGTTTATTGAGGCCACAAGAAGTACAGACAGAATAATCAGATGGGGGGGGGGGGGTGTCCACAACTCTGCATTTTTTGCAGTCATATGCAGAGAAATTGCCATATTGAAGTGTGATGCAAACAGATAGAATGGTATCTGTGATGCATCAATAAAAGTTGATAAGTGTGATAGTTTGGATATGCCAAATTTCTTTTGTCTCCTGAGGAAGTAAAGGCATGAGTGAGCATTCTTAGCCATGGCTTATACGTGGTTGTATTGTTGATACTCACTGCTATAAACTTGAAATTCTCACCCCTCTCAACTTCAACACCACTGATTAGGCAGGAGCATTTTGCACTGCCCACAACCCCCTCCCTCTTCCTAAAGTTAATTTCAAATCTTTTATTTTGCTGACATTGAGGGAAATCTTGTTATCAAGTTAACTCAAATTGAAAACAATACACCAAATGTATACTTCCTACATTTTGTGCAACTACAGCAAGATTCCTGACAAAGAGTCTCAGCCCAAAACATCCACAGTGCTCTCCTTATAGATGTTGCCTGGCCTGCTGTTTCCCACTAGCATTTTGTGTGTGCTGTTTGAATTTCCAGCATCTGCAGATTTCCTCGTGTTTGATCTCAACTCCTGTACTCATTCTGATTTTTGAAAGCTAGCATGCAGAAGGCATGCCACTTTCAGAGAGCTATATACTTACACTGCTAAGTCCCTCTGTTTTAAAACACTACCTAAGCTCTTAGTATTCACTGTGCAAGTCATACTTAATTTGACTTTCCAAAATACAATACTTTTTCACTTATCTGAATTGACATTTTCAATTTGATGACCCACTTACCTATCTAATCTGTAATTTTTGATAACCTCTTCACTGTCTAATGATACGACCCACTTTAGTGCCCTCTGCAAAATTTCTAAGCATGCCTTGTGTATTCATCTCCAAATTGTTTATATTAATGGCAAACAATGGGCCTAGTACTGATCCCTGTGACACATCATTAGTCTCAGCGCTTTATTGGATAAACAGCTTTCCACTATCACCCAACATTAAACTGGTCTGACTTCTTCCCCATTCCTTTCCAGTCCTAATGAAGGGTGTCAGCCCAAACCTTTGTTTATTTTTTTCCATAAATGCTAAGTGCTGCCAACATTTTGTGTGTATTGCTTTGGATTTCCAACATCTGCAGATTTTCTCGTGTTTGTGATTAAGCCAGTTATATCCACTTGGCTAGCTCTTCCTTGATCTCAGTCTTTCAGACTAGCCTTCTATGTGGGATCATGGCACAAGTTTGGCTAAAGTCCACATAGACAATGCAGACACAAGAGACTGCAGATGCTGGAATTTGGAGCTTGCTAGTTCTTGCTCCAGCCTTTCCTTCATCTTCTTGTACTAGCTCCAGTACTGTACAAAAGTTTCAGGCACATGTATATAGCCAGAGTGCCTAAAACATTTTCACAGTACTACATTTGTCAATGTGGAACAGTTTGTAAATCTGATGGAAGTAAAGGATGTTGCGAATGGTGAGGGTGGAGTGCCACAGGAGGGGTGTGGGTCAGGTGTCAGAGAAAGAGTGACTGAGGCGGGGATTGGCACAGGTGCAGACACACTCAACCCTGAGACACCAGGCAAGGTAATTTGATCCCAACAAAATTGCTTTATTGATCATTACAGATTGTCTCTCTGTGGTGCTTCCTGCTCCTTCCCCTCTCTCTTCCTCTTTGCTCAACCATGTTAAACCCTCTCCTTGCCCCCTTCCCACTTTCAGTCCACAATAGAGACCCATATCAGAATCAAGCTCAGCATCATTCGCTTATGTCATGAAATATGTTTATTTTTTGTGCCAGCAGTATAGTGCAATACATAAAATTACTATAGCATTATGCAAAAGTCTTAGGCACCCCAGCTTCTATTTTTCAGTCTCACTGAAGGCTCATGACTCAAATGTTGACAGTCCACTACCCTCTATAGATGCTTCTTGAACCACTAAGCTTCTACACCATTTTGTGTGTTGCTCTATGTTAACAATGTCCACTGCCTGTCCTCATTAAACTTCTTGGTCACCTCTTCAGAAAAAGGTTCCTTTATCTTCCTTTTCAGCTCAGTTGGTATTTCGTGTCAGGGGTTCACTAGTGGTTTTACTTAATTAATGCTGATATGATATTCAAAATCTGCACAGCACCTGACTACTTCACAAAACATTTAATATACCTTTGTATTAGATCTGTTTTGCTTCTTACTGGAGGATACTTCTCACCTAGGTCACTGGAACCCAAATAGTGTTTTAATTTTTGAGCATATAGAAGCTCAGCAGAGAACAGAAAGAAGAGCTGATTTATTACTTTTGGTTCCCAGTGGAGTAGGAAGGGTATACTTGGATTATGGTGCTCCTGAAACCTCACCATCTAACACTTCTAAGTGAAAAGAGCAGAATAACTAAGCAAGATGTTTTGAAGAGAACCACAGTGTTATCATCAGCAGTGTGGCAGCACCTTGAAAAAGAGAAGCTGAAGCCCTTTGTCAGAAAAGACGATTTCAGACCAAAAACGCTGATCCAGCTTTCCATGGATATTGTCTGACCTTCGGAGATTTCCCAGTATTATCTGTTTTTATTTCAGATTTTCAGCATCTGTAATTTATGTGATTAAATAAATGCTCAGGGTTTGAAGTATGCTCAGTGTTTTTTTCTGTTATGGTTACTCTGTATTAAAAATTGCCAGCACAATATTTACATAACCTTTATAACAACCACAAAACTGTTTCTGATAAAGTCATCCAAAATGTAAGTTAAGCAATTAGGGTTACCAGAAGTTTCTCTTGCAAATACTGAAGCCACCTGCCCAAACGTAGGTTCTGGAACAACTTGTACAAGTTCAGGTGGGCTTTTCTTCACTACTACTTCCACTGTAGGAATGAAAGTAAAATCAGTTCTTGAACAAGACTCTTCAGAAATGAATAACTACATTTACAAAGCACTCTTAATTTGAGATTATGAGTCATTTACTTTCTTCTGTTAATAAACTTTTTTTATTTCTGTTAAAACTCCTCAGATCTACTTCTCTCTGCATAAATGTTTTCTAACTTACTTCTAAATCCTATCTTTAGATAATTTGCATCTATTCTGCAATGCTTTTCAACAGTTACCACAGAAGTAGGAATTGGGAAAGTATTTTCTTGAGTTTCACCGTTAAAGTACTTCAAGACTGACCACATAAAATTACATTTTCAGTTTTTTCCAAAAACATCATTGATATACCTCAGTTTTTCCAGAAATGCTTTGCCCTTTTCAAGCATATTATGGGGTCATGGGTAACCTAAGACTGGCACAATTTAAAACAGATGATTTAACTATCTTAGTCATATATCATTTATTTGTGTCTGCACAGAAGGAGATGCATTCAGAAGATTCCCATCCATGTCAGTTTTGTCTACTTCACTTATATCTGCAAAAAGGGGAATTCAGAAAATCCTCATGATTATTTTTGCATAATGTACTAAAAGATGAAAAGAAGAAAGAATTTCAGTCAGTTTCCTTTTTCTCCCATACTTAGCTACAACAGTTTAATCCAGGGGTTTCCAACCTGGGGTCCATGGACCCCTTAGTTAATGGTAGGACTCCGTGGCATGAATAAAATGGTTGGCAATCCTTGGTTTAATCAAACTGCCTCATGTAAAAAATGAGTAAAAATTTTTTACCAAACTGGAATATAAAACAATGTCACCCTATTCATTGGTGCTACATACACTATATAGTAGTGCTAATATATTGTACAGAGTTCCAAAAGTCATTCCATTTAAGTTAGAAGAATTGAATTTAAGGCAGAGTACAACTTCTTATCACTACTATATACAGTGCTTACTGCAAGATAAACATCTACACCAGGGATGGCCAACATATGGCGCATGCGCCAGAAGTGGCACATTGGATATTTAGAAGTGGCGCATTGCATCCCAGTGATGATAATAAAAAAGTAAGCCTACTCATGTAAAAAGTATTAACCAAAAACAGATTTGAAGAAAAATCTATAACAGGAATTCAAGTAGCTTAGAGCTGGAAATGGGTTTTACTGAGAATAAATCTAAAACTTAGCAATTCTTCTTATTCTTAGTGATTTTATTATTTTGTGCACATCTTTTCGTGAATGTTATCTTCTTTCACATTAATCTGCCTTCAATTTAAAAAAAAAGTTCAATGAGTCAAACTAGGAAAGAAGGGCTTCTGTTCTGTTTTGTTTTTCCATAATTGTTCAATACACGTTTGATACTTGTTTGATCCTGAGGCGCCAGGCATCTGCACCAGTTGTGTGTCGAAGGTTTTTGCCAGTCAGTTTACAATTGACACTCGTGTGCTACAGAGTTGTGCTTTATTTGTCCTTTGTGACCATTTGCAGTTTTGTACTTTTTCGAAAATTAAGCCTTGTTTTTACATTCAGTTACCCCTCACAGTGCAAAAGAAAAGCACAAAGTGATAGTAAGCATGAATTCAATGAACAATGGGAAAATGCGTTCTTATTTATAGTGGGTCTGTTAGGAAAACTGTTGGGCATTGTTTGTGAAAACACTTTCTCATATAATAGAATACATGATCTTAATAGACACTATAAAACACAAGGTCAGACTGAAATAGAAGGAAAAACTGAAGCTAGTGCTTGGGTCTGAGTTACGGAAAGAATAAGTGATTAAGAAAAATGAAAAAATCAAAAGAAGACAAAATGTATTTGTTAAAAGTCTCATAAGGGTAAGTAATACTGATCTTATTTTTATATTAAATCAATATATCATGTAAAAATGCTAAATATGTCTATATTAACATACTTTTACAAGAATTGAATAGGGGTCCAAGAGTTGTATGGCGTATCGGAACTTGTGCATGAAAAAAATTGATGCATAGAATGTAAAAGGTTGGCCACCGCTGATCTACACACAGTTCTATTTTTCTGTTTTCAGCAAAATAATTAATGCAACTAACACAGGGGTCTCCTCTATGTTTAAATTATTCCATTAATTTATGTAGAAATGAGATGAAATTATGGCTCAAATTAGCCCCAAATTATGATCAATTAACTGATCTAGCACGGCAAACACTCTTCTATTCTTCTATAAAGTACACAGGACTTCATTAAAAGACTGACTGAAGCTAATGATGGGATCTTGCATGTATATAGCAACAATCAGACACACATGCAACCATGGTCATCTGCAGTGGTGCTAGAAAGTTTGTGAACTTGTAGAATTTTCTCTATTTCCGCATAAACATGACCTAAAATGCGATCAGATCATCATGCAGGTCCTAAAACAATATAAAGAGAGCCCAATTAAATAAATAACACAAAAACATTATTCTTGTTCATTTATTTATTGAGAAAAATGATCCAATATTACATGTAGTTGTTGGAAAAAGTAAGTGAACCTCTGGGGTAATGCCTTCTACAAAAGTTATTTGGAGTTAGGTGTCCAATCAAAGAGATGAAATTGGAGATATGGGTTGTAGAGGTGCCCTGCCTTATTAAAAAAAAGACACTCAAAGTCAGATTACTGACAGAGCCTGCTCTTCTCAAGAAAGATCTCTTTATGTGCACCATGCCTCGATCAAAACAACTTTCAGAGGACCTTAGTAAAGAACTGTAGAGTTGCAGCAAGCTAGAAAAGGCTACAAAAGCATTTCTGAACACCTGAGTGTTCATCAGTCCAGAGTAAGAGAAATTGTCTACAAAGGGAGGAAACTCAGTACAGTTGCATCTCTCCCTAGGAGTGGGCATCCTGCAAAAGTCACACCAAGGGCACAATGTGCAATGCTGAAGGAGATAAAAAAAAGCACCCAGGGTAGCAGTCTGTCACCTGAAGCTTAACAGAAGTTGGATTCTACAAGACAATGATCTGAAAGACAAGAGTAAATCAACAACAGAATGGTTTAAAAAGATGAAAATTCATGTTTTGGAATGCTGAATCAAAGTCCTGTCCTTAATCCTACAGAAATTGTTGAAGAACCTGAAGCTAGCAGTTCATGCAAGGAAGCATGCAAGGAAACTTCCCAGAGCTGAAGCAGTTTTGTAAGGAGCAATTACCTAAAATTTCTCATTACCAATGTGCAGGACTGATCAACAGTTGCTGGAAATGTTTGGTTGAAGTTAATGCTGTACAAGGGGGTAACACCAGCTACTGAAAGCAAAGGTTCATATAAAGATTCCCTCCCCCCACTTCTTATCCGCCCTCGACCATCCCATGTTACTGCCAGTCCCTATATACCCCTATCCCCCAACAGAAAGGTCTCCAAGCTCTCCGTTTCTTCCTGGATTCCAGACCCAGCCACTCACCTTCTACCACCACTCTTCTCCGCCTCACGAAATTAGTCCTCACCCTTAACGATTTCTCCTTTGGCTCCTCCCACTTCCTCCAAACTAAAGGTGTAGCCATGGGCACCCGCATGGGTCCTAGCTATGCCTGCCTTTTTGTCGGCCATGTGGAGCAATCTATGTTCCATGCCTACACCGGTATCTGTCCTCCCCTTTTCTTGCGTTATATCGATGACTGCAACGGCGCTTCTTCCTGCACGCATGCTGAGCTCGTCGACTTCATTAACTTTGCCTCCAACTTTCACCCCGCCCTCAAAATCACCTGGTCTATTTCCGACAACTCCCTCCCCTTTCTAGATCTTTCTGCTTCTATCTCTGGAGACAGCCTATCCACCGACGTCTACTACAAACCTACTAACTCCCACAGCTACCTAGACTGTTCCTCCTCCCACCCTGTCTCCTGCAAAAATGCTGTCCCTTTCTCTCAACTACTCTGCCTCTGCCGCATCTGCTCTCAGGATGAGGCCTTTCATTCTTGGACAAAGGAGTAGTCTTCCTTTTTTAAAGAAAGGGGCTTCCCTTCATCCACTATCAACTCTGCCCTCCATCGCGTCTCCCGTATTTCACGCACCTCTGACCTCACCCCATCCCCCCACCAGCCCACCAGGGATAGAGTCCCCCGGTCCTCACCTATCACCCTACAGATCCAATGCATAATCCTCTGTAACTTCCACCACCTCCTACGTAATCCCACCACCAACCACATCTTCCCCTCTCCCCCACTTCCAGCTTTCCGCAGGGATCAGTCCCTATGCAACTCCCTTGTCCATTCATCCCACCCCCCATCCCTCTCCACGGACCTCCCTCCGGGCACTTATCCCTGCAAACGGAAGAAGTGCTACACCTGCCCCCACACTTCTTCCCTCACCACCATCCTAGGCCCCAGACAGTCCTTTCAGGTGAGGCATCACTTCACCTGCAAGTCAACTGGGGTGTATCCGGTGCTCCCGATGTGGCCATTTATATATTGGGGAGACCCGTTGCAGACTGGGAGACCGTTTCGCCGAACACCAGCGCTCAGTCCTCCAGCAGTGGCGGGATCTCCCTGTGGCCACACACTTCAATTCCACAGACCACTCACACTCCAACATGTCTGTCCATGGCCTCCTCTACCGTCAAGATGAGGCCACACGCAGGTCGATGGAGCTATACCTTATCTCCCGCCTAGGTAGCCTCCTTCCTGCCGGCATGAACATTCAACTCACAGACCTCCATTGATACCCCTGCCCCCCCCCCTTACCCCATCCCTATCTATTATTTTAGTCTGGTTCTCTTTCTCTCTCCTTTTCCCCCCTCACTATAATCTCTCCCCAGCCCTACCTTTCTTTCTCTTTTATTTCCCATAATTCTCCACCTTCCCCCAGCCCATTTCCCTTCAGCCTATCACTTCCCAGCTCTCTACTTCATCCCTCCCCCCACTTCTTATCCCCCCTCGACCATCCCATGTTACTGACTCCTGATGAAGGGTTTCAGCCTGAAACGTCGTTAATACCTCCTCCCATAGATGCTGTCTGGCCTGCAGAGTTCTGCCAGCATTTCGTGTTTCTTTATTTATTTCCAGCATCTGCAGATTCACTCGTGTTGGTTCATATACTGTATTTTTTCCAACAAATACTGTACCTGTAATATTGGATATTTTTTCTCAATAAATAAATGAACAAGTAAATTTTTTTGTTTTATTTAATTGGGTTCTCTTTATCTAGTTTTAGGATTTGTGTGAAAATTTGATCACATTTTAGGTCAGTTGGACAGCTGAAACCTGATTGGACAAGGACTAACCAATCAGGAGGGATGGAGAACAGGGGTATATACACCCACCATCATCACTGATAAAGATGGCAGAGTTTGTAATTAAAACACTGGTTAAAATTGATGCCTGTACCCGGCTGGAAGCCCGAGAAGAGTTTATTTGTCATATATGTCGGGAAAGCACAAGATCTTTTTTCAATTTATTTTGAACTTTGGAAGGATATGAATCAGACAATCACCTGATATACTACTAAAGACTGGCTCACCAGTACCAGCCCATCTTTAATTACATCATCAATTAGGTTCTTTCCATCACAAAGTCATAAGTGAAGTTTGCTTGCTGACGATCATACTATGTTTATTTTTATTCAAATTCCTCAGCAAAAGAATGCAGCAACAATTACATAACAATTAGGCAATTATATTATTGAACTTGTGAAAGATTGCTGAGGGATCGGGTAACCTAACAGAAAATACAGAAAAAAGCTATGGAGATATAGCAAGTAACTGCTAATGCAAACAGAATTTTACAGTTGAAAACATGACAAACTGCCTCAACTCTGACTGTTTGGAAATCTGACTATTTATGGCGTACTGGCACAACAGGTCCACAACCGGTGCCATATCATTGGCTCTTCACACAACCCTCCAACAAGTGGACAGCAACAATGCATACTGTACATCAGGTTGCTCTTCATTAACTATAGCTTGGCATTCAGTACTAGCATCCCCTCAAAACAAACAATAAACTCCAAGTCCTGGGCCTCAGTATGGCCTTGTGACCCCAGTCAGTTCAGATTGTCAACAACGTATCATCCATAATTTCCGTCAGCAAGGTGCATCACAAGGCTGTGTGACTAGCTCCCTGCTCTACATGCTTTACACTTGTGACTGTACGGCTAAGCACAGCTCCAATGTCATCTTAAATTTGGTGAAATCAAAGGTGGTAATGAGTCAGTATATTGGACAGAAATTGAAAATTTGGATGAATGGTGCCAAAACAACAACTCAATATGAGCAAGATCAAGGAAGTAATATTGACTTCAGGAGGAGGAAACCGGAGGTACATAAGCCAGCCCTCATTGGTGATCAAAGGTGGAGTAGGTCAACAACTTTAAATTCCTCAGTGTTATTATTTTAGAGGACTTGTCCTGGGCCCAGCATGTAAGTGCAATTACGGAAAAAGCACGGCAGCACTACTTCCTTAGGAGCTTGCGAAGATTCAGCATGTCATCTACTACTTTGACCAACTTCTATAGATGTGCGATGGAAAGTATATTGGCTGGTTGCATCACACCCTGGTATGCTTTTGAATGGAAAATCCTACAGAAAGTAGTGGATACAGCCCAGTCCATCATAGGTAAAGCTTCCCCTCTATTGAGCACATCTACATGGAGTGTTGTCACAGGAATGTAGCATCCATCATCAGGAATCCCCACCACACAAGTCATACTCTTTTCTTGCTTCTACCATCAGGAAGAAAGTACTGGGGCCTCAGGACTTACACTACCATTTTTAGGAACAATTATTACTCTTTAACCAGCAGACTCTTGAATCACTTCATTCAACATCACTTACCCATCACTGAACTGTTCCCACAACCTATGGACTCATTTTCAAGAACTCTTCATCTCATGTTCCTGCTACTTATTGCTTTTTTGCCTCTTTTGTACATTGGTTGTTTGTCTGCCCTGTTGTGTGCGATTTTTTTATTGATTCTATTATGGTTCTTGGATTTACTGAGTATGCCCCCAAGAAAATGTACCTCAGGATTGTATCTGGTGACATACTATATATGTACTTTGATAATAAATTTACTTTGAACTTTCTCTTTCCACAGATGCTGCCTGATCTGGTGAGTACTTCCAGTATGTTCTATTTCACCTCAAAATGTTGTTGCTTATTGCTAAGAGAACAGAACACAGAAGTAGGCTATGCTTTCGTTGCATATGGTTTTGGTGAGATCAGGAGAACTGTGAACAGTATTGGTCTCCTATTTGAAGGAAGAATGTTAATATGTTAGTAGCAGTTCAATTAGCTATACAATCTCATTGGTAAAAAAAATGCCTTTCATGCCTGCTAGTATTTAATGATTCTCTCTTAATTAATATTGTTACTGGAATTTAATGAATATAATGGCCACATAACTGTCACAGGGCCCTATAGCATTTTTAGGTATCCAGACATTGACGTTCTCATAAAAACAAAAATGTATATTTTCACTGTTAATTGATTTCCATCAACCAAAGGAAAGTAATGTAGAATGTAACAAGCACCTTTTAAGTAGAAGGGCCATCTTTATAAACAAAGTAACAAAAAGAATTTGTGATCTATATGAATTTTAGCAACTTAATTACCAAAGTCTAAACAGGGTATTAACATAAACAGTTACAATCAAATAATGCACAGAAACATCCTATTTATGATTTAGGTAAGCATTGATGAAGGTGTAAATGAAGTGCAAAGTTATGTAATACTCTCTTGGGTAGGCAGGAGATGAATAATTGTTTGCAAAGGATGAAGACAAAATGCTGGAATTACATGACATTCCTGTGTATTTGACTGATAAGCTCTGCCTTGGTATGCAGAACTTGCATGTGAATCAATTTGTGTGAAATACCAAACTGCTGTTCTCTTCAATTAAAAATGTATTCTATGCATAAGAGGATGAACAACTATATCCAGCAGTTGCCCACAAGTATTTTTGTATTGTTCAAAAGTCTGAGATAAAGCAAAATAAAAATTCACACTCACATGTTTAGACTTAAAAAGGGGGTGACACGAGTTTGCAGCAAAGTGCGGAAGATTAAATTATAACTGTCCACTGTCCACATTTATTAATCATCAATAAACGAAAATTCCAATCTACATCACAGGGGAACTATTTATATAAAACACAATCTAAGGAAGTAATTACTAACCTGGATATTCTTCAACACTTGGAACATGAACTGATACAAAAGGCTTTGGCTGTAGTGAACAAAAACAGATTACAATTCTGTAAATTACTCATATAAAATAATTATGAATTCGACTTTAATTTTGGTTTCAACTCTGGGGGTTAGTGTTTAAGCTGAGGATAACTGATGCCTAAAATGAAATTCCAGTCTCTTGACGAATGAGGAACCTTAAAAGATATTCACTTCTACCTGATTAAAACATTATGCTAAAATTTTTGTTTGTACTAATTTTTTCGATAGTCTGTCCAAGCAAATCCAGGGAAGTTACATGGTAATGAATTTAAACAAATCTAATCCAAGTGTTCTATTCAAAAATTAATTGTGTCTCCCACTTCACTACAGTTGTGTTGCAGTGAAAGGAAACTCCAAGATTGTAGGAGTGGATTCAAGTCAGTATTACAAAAAACAGGCGTGGAACAAAAGGGGAGGAACTAACCTTCATCTTGAATGCTATTTTTTCCTTTATGTCACGAGAGTTTGATACAACATACCCATGGCAGAAAAATATGTGTTAGTGCTCTGTGCAATGATCATCTTGTTCTAAAATACATATCATCTTGTCTGTCACTATTGCTTGTTTTGCATTTATAATAGTTCACACTGAGAAGCACACATATAAATGATTAAAACTACGAGAAATCCAATCAACATGAAAATCCATGTTGCAATTCATCATGGCACTAACTGCAACGAAGTTGATAACCCTAAACCTAAAACAGTAGTCTCAAACTTACAGAAGCTTGATTAAATTAATTGCTAACAATAACATATAATTATCCACTTTTTATGATATAAATTAGTTAACCATACTTACTGTTTTCATTGAAGTATCATCTGCAAAAAAAATGCAGAGATTATCTTTTTACAATGAATAATATAGAGGAATATTTCATTTTGCAATTTTTCATGTCTCCACATGCAGATAAATGGATGTACTAACCCATATATGGAGGACAATGTTTTATGGTAGTGATGATGGGCTGGTGCATAGTCACACAGTACACCATTTAAAAAGGTAAATTAGGCCTTGCCACTTTGGACTTCAAAAGCTGTATAAGGTGAGTACACTGATAGGTATCATTCAGTAATATAGCCAAAGAGAAATTAGAAGTTAGTTTTCTGAGTAAATACAATCAGAGAGGCCATCTAAAATTTCACATGACTAAAATGAACAGGTAGCATTATGAGACTGGAAGATCCTGTGTAAAGATTTATAGCGATAGAATTATGTAGCATGGAAACAGGCCTTCAAACAAATTTCACCCAGGCTGACCTACAAATGTAGATGCTCATTTAAGCTAGTTCTATTTGCCCACATCTCTTAAAACCATATCTATCCATGTACCTGTTCAAATGCCTTTTAAGTGTTGTTATTCTGCCTTAACCACTTGCAAAGCTCAAAGTAAAATTATTATTAAAGTACCTATGTCACCATATACAATCAAGGTTCATTTTCTGTGGGCATTCACAGTAAATACGAGAAACACAATAGAATCAATGAATGAGTGCCCCCAACAGAACAGACAAACAATTAATGTGCAAAATATAAAAATAAAAAATAATCAACAAATATCAAGAACATGAGATGAAAAGTCCTTGAAAGTGAGTCCATAGGTTGTGGGAACAGTTCAGTGATGAGTTGAGTGAAGTTATCCCCTCTGTTTCAAGAGCCTGATGGTTGAGGAGTAATAACTATTTGTGAACCTAATGGTGTGGGTCTTGGACTTCTGTAGCTTCTTTTTGATAGCAGCAGTGAGAAGAGAGCATAGCCTGGATGGTGGGAGTCCTTGATGATGGATGCTGGTTTCCTGTGAGTGCGCTGCATGTAGATGTGCTCAATGGTGGGGAGAGATTTATACAAGATGGACTGGGCCATATCCGCTACTTTTTGTAGCTTTTCCATTCAAGGGTATTGGTGTTTCCAATAACAAGCCATGATGCAACTGGTCAATATACTCTCCACAAATTATCTAGAGAAGTATGTTTAAAAATGCAAACACAAGGAATTCTGCAGATGTTGGAAATTCAAGCAACACACACAAAATGCTGGTGGAACGCAGCATCTATAGGAAGAAGCACTGTCAACAAAGGGTCTCGGCCTGAAACGTCGACAGTGCTTCTTCCTATAGATGCTACCTGGCCTACTGTGTTCCACCAGCATCTTGTGTGTGTTGTAGTGAAGTATGTCGAGGTTTTAGATGACATGCCAAATCTTTGCAAACTTCTAAGAAAGTAGACACTGCCTTGCTGCCTTTGTTCTTCTTTATGTAATGCGCTGGTTAAGAGCCTACTTTATGGTATTTCCACTGCTATGGTGTTATGTTTTTAACAGCTTTTCTGCAAATGCAATGTATTATGTCAGATAACTTCATCGACTATTGCTTTGGTTTTGGCTGAGTTAAGGCGCTGTTTGCTCAGCCTCGGAATTTTGTGTCAGCCAACTGGGGTTTAATTGGCAACCTGCCGTGATAATCTATCCAGTGGCATGTTATGGAACATTCAAGAGGGCTAAGCAGGATCAGATTTCTGAGGGACTGTAGTCTGGTTTTGGATTTTTATTGGGAGGAGACGTGGAGTGGAGCACTAGGGAAGCTACTTGCAGAAAGCCTCTCGAAGGAAAGACCTTGTTATAAGAAGTGCTTTGTGCAGATGAATGGTTCCAAGGAGAAAGTGCCAATACTCCTGAGTTAGCAGGTTCATTTGAAAAGGCCTTTGCGGAAAGTTCAAATTGTGGCTGATGTCTTTCACGCAGAACTCGGGTACAGCGTGTGAGTAATCAAAGTGAAGCACTCCACTACCCCAGAAATGAGCTCCACCATTTATGTGTGCATTTAGATTGGTTTAACAGTACTGGGCCGTTCTCTTTTTCCCCCTATTTACTCTTTGTTAAAGTTGAAATATCTCCTAAACATACAGTACTTCCACTTTAATTTTAAGATGGTGTAAGGTCTGTTATTTCCTGGCAAACAATAAGTTTGCATGGGACAAGCATTTACAGAGCATTTACCATAACTTCTGTTCCCTTATCAGAACATTCCACCTTTCCTGTTTGGTTGAACGCCAATCATACTGACCTTAGATTTATATTGCTTAATGAAGTTGGCCTTCTCACCATCACCCATGCAAGGCTGAGTCATGTGGCTATTAGCTAGAGTTCGCTAACAAGCCAAATATGTTATGAGCCACAGTGAGACAATTACATTCATAACCTATGTTGGGCCCAATACTGGTTCTCTGAAATTATGACACCAAAGAACTTAAAGTTGTTGACTCTCTCCACCACTGATCCCCGATGAGAACTGGCTCATGGAACTCGGATTTCTTCCTCCTGAAGTCAATAAACAGCTTCTTAGTCTTGCTGACATTGAGTGAGAGGTTTTTGTTGTGGCACCACTCAGCCAGATTTCGTATCTCCTTCCAATATGCAGATTCATTAACACCTTTGACTCCACAACAACAGTGCTATCATCAGGAAATTTAAATATAGCATTGAAGCTGTGCTTAGTCTTACAGTGTTAAATATAAAGTGAGCAAAGCAGGGGATGATGCACTCAGCCTGCTGGTGCATCTGTGCTGATGGTGATTGTGGAGGAGATGTTGCCAATCGAAACTAACTGGGTTCTCCAAGTGGGGAAATCGAGGATCCGGTTGCGCAAAGAAGGATTGCTTTTCCCTGGTAAAAAGGTTCTGTGCTTCTCATGATCTTATACTCCTCCACGAGGTCACCAGTCTCCTACATTCCAAGGAAAAAGTTCTGCCTAACCTCTCCTTACAACACAGATCCTCAAATCCTGCTGACATTCTCATAAATATTCTTTGCATCAGTTCTAGCTGAATAATTTGTTTCCTATTACAAAGCTGTGCACAACACTCCAAGAGTTGCCTTACAAACGTCTCTTACAATTGCAATATCATGTTTCAGCTCCTATCATTGCTGTTCCGATTGATGAAGGCCAGAGTGCCAAACACCTTCGCTATCCTGTGATGCCACTTTTAGTTGAGAAATATTGATATAAGAATCTCATCCATCTCCTGTTGCTTCACGCAGATTTTTAAGGGGATTTATTCTTATTCTAGCCACCCTTTTACTCTTAGTATAGCTGTAGAGTCTCTTGTGATTTTCCTTAACTTTGCTCACATAATGCTAACTAGTTCCTGGTTTCCCTCTTGAGTGTACTCCTACACTTATTCTCATCAAGAGATTTGATTGATCCCCACTGCCTTACCATAATGCCCTTTTCTTAAAGCGAGTCTCAATATTGCACCATCAACCAAGTTCCCAAATTTACCAGTATTCCCTTCATCCCAAAAAGAACATGTTATCCTTGTACTCTTTATATCATACTTTTAAAAGCCTCAAACCTGTCTAACATCCTTTTACCTGCAAGTAGTCTCACCAAATTAACCTCTGGAAGTCCTAGCCTAAATTGTCCAAAATTTGCCTTACCCTAATTTAGGCTTTTAACTTGTAGACCTGTACTACCTATCTCTATAACTATTTAAAAACTAAAAGAATTATGAATGAGGGATGTGTGCTAAATGCAGGCAAATGTTTCTAGCTTAGAAAAGCAATTGGGTCAACTTAGACAAGGTAGTTCTGTGGGCCTGTTTCCATGATGCTTAAAGCTATGACTTTATATATGGTAAAGCTCATTAAGACTTTGGTGTACGTTTCCAAGGATCCTTGAAAGCAGGAGCACAAATTAGTTAAGAAGGCATTCAGAATGGGAATCATTTGCCTGGACACAGTATCTCAGAGCAGGGAGGTTATGATACACCTACTTAGACTACAGAGAAAGCATCATGTGCAATTCTCATCACAATAATATCCAGAGGGTGTGATTTTACTGGACAGGTGCAGAGATGATTCACCAGGATATTGCTTGAGATTAAACTGTTCAGCTCTAAGGAGAGAGACTCGATAGAATTCAATCTCGTTGAAGTACAGAAGGCTGGGGCAAAGGTGGAAAGTTGAGAATACAAAGTTATGAGAGCATAGGCAGGGGAGAAATTTTAAAAAATCAGAATATTATTGAGCAACAAAAATATAGTTGCAATTCCTTAAGATACTAGATAAGTCAATTATTTACAAAGTCTGTTTCTCAAATTGTATTTTTTCTTCAGAGAAGATCTTACAATATATTTTGGCAAGGATTACTCACCCTGCATCAATGACCCCTTGACCTGTCTCCAAACTTTTCCTCTTCTTAGATTCCCCACTATGCCTGCTCTGGATCTTTCCATCTCTAATTGCTGACAAAATATCAACCAGCTCAAATTCAGTACTCCTCTCTCCTTGAACTTTACCCCCTCTGAACACACTTGTTTCTACTCTCTTAGCACCAATCCCAATCTTAGTATCATAACTGCAGACAAAGGGGAGCTGTTATAATGTGGAGAACTGACTTCAACCTTCCTGAGGCCAGGTGGCAACTTTCAGACATCTCCACTTACCTACCCCTCAAAAAGGATCCCACTCCGGACCATCAGAAAATTGTTTCTGACACAATCACACATCCACTGCCACCAAACTCACAGTTTCCTTACACCGCAGTGCTCGTTACTACCTCCTACCGAAGATCCAGAAACCTGACTGTCCAAGTTGGCCCATTGTCTCTGCTTCCTCTTACTCCACCGAACCTGTGTCCACATACTTCAACACCATTCTATTCCCCTTGGTTCAGTCCCTTCCCACTGACATCCACGACCCTTTACATGCTAGTTGATCTCCTCAATGACTTTCAATTCTCTGGCTCTGACCGCCTCATTTTCTCCATGGAAGTTTAGTCCCTATACACTACTATCCCCAAAGAAGGTGGCCTTAAGGGTCTCTGATTCTTTCTTGACAACACCGTCTTTCATTAAGTAGAACTGATCTTCATCCTCAACAATTTCTCATTTGGTTCCTCCCACTTTCTCCAAATTCAAGGCGTAGCCATGTCCACCTGCATGGGACCCAGATATGGCTGCCTTTTCATTGGCTATGTGGAGCAGACCATGTTCTAAGCCTTCCCTGGTAATGCTCCCCAACCTTTTCTGTGCTACACTGATGACTGCATTACTTTGCTTCCAATTTTCACCCAGCCTTTAAATTTGTTTGGTCCATTTCTGACAGCTGTCTCCTCTACCTCAATCTCTCAGTCTCCATTCCAGAGACAAACGGTCTACTGACATCTTTTATAAGCTTATTGATTTGCATGGCTATCATGACTATATCTCTTCCCTTTGTCTCCACTTTATCTGTTCCCACGAAGAGGTTTTCCTGGACATCAGAGATATCCCCCTTCTTCGAAGAACATGGTTTTCCTTCCTCCACTATTAATGTGACCTCCCCTGCGTTCCTCCATTTCCCAGACATCCATCCTCATTCCATTTTCCTGCTGCCTTAACAGAGATAGACTTCTGCTTGTCATCACCTACCACTTCATGAGCCTCCACACCCAACACATCATACTCCGCAATTTTGGCCACCTTCAATGGGATCCTACCAGCAACTACATCTTTACATCACCCAGCACCATTTTCCACAGGGATCCCTCCCTAGTCCATTCGTCCCTCCCCACTAATTTCCGAATGGTCACAGGTCCGTGCAAGTGGCAGAAGTATTCACTTTCTCCCTCACCTCCAGTTAGTGCCCCAAACAACTTCTACCAGGTGATGCACCATTTGACCTGTGAATCTGCTGGGGTTGTCTATTGTATCCAGTACTCCCCGATGTGGCCTCCTCTACAGTGGTGAGCCCTGATGTAGGGCACCTTTGCTCCATCCGCCAAAGATGCTTTGTGGAGCAACTCTGCTCTATCCACCAGAAGTGTAAATTCCCAATGGCTGACTGTTTTAATTCCTATCTCCATTCATATTCTGATATGTTGGTCCATGGCCTCCTCTTTTGCAACAGGGAGGCCACTCTCAGGGTGGAGAGGCAACACCTTGTATTTCAATTCAGTAGCCTCCGATCTGATGGCATGAACATCAGTTTCTATTCTGGTAATTATTATTTTTTCTTTTCTCTTCCCGTTTTCCTCTTCTCCTCTAACCTTACTCTGGCCTCTTGTCTCTTCTCCTCATCTGCCAATCACCTCCACTTGGTGTCCTTCCTTCTTCCCATTCTCCATAGTTCATTCTCCTCTCCTATCATATTCCTTCTGCACCAACTTTTTACCTTTCCCACCCACCTAGTTTTACCTATCACCTTCTAACTTGCCCTCCTAACACCCCCCCACCTGTCTCACCCCCTTCCTTTCCACAGTTCTGATGAAGGGTCACTGCCCAAAACATTGACTGTTATTCATTTCCATATATACTGCCCAACCTGTTGAGTTCCTCCAGCACTTTTTGTGTGGTACAACATACTTAGGAGGTATATTTCTGATTTACTGGAAAGGTCACTTGACTAAAGAGTGCCTGGCAAATATAAATTATGTGCTGAGTATTACAGTATCTGTTACTTATAAGGCAGGTGACTGAACTTTCTACCAATCTGCAGCACTGAAGCAAAGTGATTTTAATCTATCAACATAGTTTGTTCTACTTTAAATCTGAAGGTAGCACCCCATCTAATCCCAGTATGAAATTAAGCTCCATATTGGAAGAGAAGTTTATTCCAGAGTCAAGTTAGTTCTTCATTCCAGATTTGCACTGCTCTACGCAGTTAACTTAAAGTTGGAAATGACAAAATCTGAAGTGCAAATGCACCGTTAACTGCCATAAATAAAATACTTGAATTTTACAACTATTTTTTAAAAGTACACAATAGTAAATTGTTTATCAAAACCTGTTGAATTTTACAGTAATTTAAAATCAGGTTTCATGGGTCCAAAAAAATATAGAACAAAGAATGCAAGAAAATGTCTAAAAAAAGTACATAATCACAGATTCATAAATATGATAAAGTAGTAATACACAATAATTTCTAGTTTATAGTTATTTAATTAAGCCATTATTATCCCCATGAATCTAAAGTAACAAACACAAAAAACTATATGTTTGTTTATGTACTTACCTCTCAAAATAACGTAATTTCATGTTCCTTTCTGTATACTGCATGATGGACAGATTCTCTTTTTTGAATTACTTTGAGATTAGCAAGCTCAGATCATACCCAGCACACTCCTGGATTCATTACTAATTCATCAACTGTTAAATAATTTGTCTTTAATAAGTACCAGACTCTAAAATTTCATTTCTGCCTATTAATTGTTACCTTTTTATCTTTCAAAATTTATAACTGCGACATGTGAATACCTTTCCAGGAAAAAGGAACTGTCTTGTCTTTATGAAATATGATATGAAACTTCCTTTGTCAAAGGCTCATATTAAGAAAA
The DNA here is from genome assembly GCF_030144855.1 of Hypanus sabinus. Taxonomy (NCBI): domain Eukaryota; kingdom Metazoa; phylum Chordata; class Chondrichthyes; order Myliobatiformes; family Dasyatidae; genus Hypanus; species Hypanus sabinus. The sequence goes on from NC_082707.1 coordinate 194,249,414, forward strand.
ACTTCTCAGTTTATAACACAGTAATAACACTAATAAAATATTTTTAAGATATTCGTAGTATAAAAATATGATATGCTTGTAAAGTTCATGTTTTGATTTAAATCCAACATGTCAAAACAAAATTAATTGTTATTTTCTTTTCCAAAATATTACTCTCATTACTATTCACCAACTTTACAATCCTGCCTCTCTCACCATCAAGGAATAAGGGTCAATTTAATTGCCATATACTTTTGCATGTACATATTAGGAATTTGCTGTGGTGTGTTGGTCAGAGCATGACATGCAAATAAAAAAACAACTTTCAACAATTATAAAGAATAAAGAATTATATAAATATATAGTTAGAGATTAAACTATGGATACAGAATAAAATGGACATAAATACCAGCATGTATTCACAAAGTAAACAGTATTATAAAAATGTGGTTTAAAGTGTTTACAGTACATCCAGTGATGGGGTAATAGATAGAAGGGGGATGGGGAGGCTAACTAGAATGTTGATCAGATTAACTTCCTGGGGGAAGAAATATTTAAGATGCTGTGAAGTTTTTGTTTTAATAGGTCTCTCCAAAAGAAGAGAACTTTTGGAAAAGGCAGTTTGCAGGATGGGTAGTGTCCACAATGATTTTTCCTGCCTGTTTCTTTGTCCTGGATGCACACAAGCCCAGCAGTGATGCAGCCAATAACCTTTTCTACTGACATGACAGATTGCTGTAGTTTTCTTATATTGTGAGAGGATGTTGCACCAACCCAGACAGTAATGGCTGATGTGAGAATACTGTCAATGATGACAATGAAGAGTTGTACCACTTATGTTCTGAGGAAGATGGAAATTTACCAACTACTGACATCATAATCTTACCAGCATCATGGCTCTCTATCACTATTCTTTTAAACCTACTCTATTAAATCTCAATTACAAGGCTGTAAGAATGAACAATATAAGTTTAAGTCTGCTTCTCAATCTACATCATCAAGGCTTTGCTTTTTATCTGCCCACCTGCATGTTCTTTGTAACTGTAAGATTATATTCTGCAGTGCTTTTTTTCTGTTGTACTAATTTAATACACCTCCGTATTGATGGCATGCACAAAAAGGTTTACATGACAGTATATTTCAGTACATTACAACAATGAACCAATTATGTGCAAGGAATGGAGGGATATGGATCATGTGCAGGCAGATAGGATTAGTTTAATCTGATACTGTGGTAGGCACAGGCATCACATGCCAAAGGGCCTGTTACTGTGTTGTAGTGTTCTATGGTCTATATTAAAAAAGTTAAAAGAAAAGAGCAACAGTTTAACATAATTGTTTAGTTTATCATTGAGTGGAAATATTTCAGATATTTGTAAAAGTTACAATCTCATTATATATAGTATTTACATTGCTGTGCTACTTTTATCATTTGGATCCAGTTTATGAATGAAAATTAATATATAATTGAACATATTTTTATGAAGTTTATGAATTCAGGAACTGGCATTCATAATTATGAAGCAGTGTTCCTTAATGCTAAGTAAAGCCCCCTTTATAAGTCAATCAAAATTATTCTCTTTGTCCCAAGTTAATTCTGGGAAAAATTATAGGGAGGGTTCTCATCTTGATAGCCTAGTGTAAATTTGAATTTCTCTCCAGGCACAAATATAGCATATAGAAATTGTGAGCGGCCAACCTAAATTCGGTACTTACATCTTTCTAAGCTTACATCATTTTCTTCCTTTGAAGTTAACTTGGAATCCTTGACAGCATTCTGCTGATTGTCAAGATACTGCTCTAGAGAAACATGAGTTATTTCCTCTTCTTCAGCAGGTCTCATCAAGATCTGGACGTGAGACCTGGAGTAATGATAACCATGACCCGCTGGGCAGATTTCATTGAAAACGACTGAAATCAAAGGAAATTTCTAAATTAGTTGAAATTAGAAACAGGAATATGCAAAACATCAGCTATCAAATTGTTGAAACAATAAATGTTTGGATAAAAATGATTGTTAAAAAATTATATTGTTATTATATAAATTATACTGTTATGATTTTTACTACTCTAGCACCTGTTTTTTGATTTTTTTGTTCCCTAGGCAGAAATGAATCTTTTGTCTGGTTTCAAGTTAAATGCCGAACTCCACTACAAGACAAACATTGCAAGGCCACTGCAACATTGTAACAATGCATATATTTTTGAAACTTACACCTCATCCACACTAGACCAGATAAATCCATAACGGAAGCTTTTTCTCTTCATTTTGACCCTCTGTCCACACTGAAATGGCGTCCCCCCCCACCCCGAAAACAGAGCTTTTCTAAACGCTCTCCAGAGTGTGTAAATCGGAAAACGCCAGCTGGGCGGTGTAGTGCATACAGGGTAACTGGCACTTTTTAAAAACGCTGTCATGACGTTCTGGAACAGATGGTGGCGGTAGCGCGGCATTTCATTGTTTTCTTGAACTAAGAGGAGGAAACAGAAAAAGTATACCGTTTCTTCTTCGCTTGTTTTCTGTGGCTGTGCAGAAGAGCATCTTTGAATGCAAAACGTGTCAAACCTTGAAGTGAATGGGCTACAGCAGCAGAAGGCCACAAACATACACCCAGTGATCACCTTACTGAGTGCAGGAAGCACCTAATAAAGTGGTCTTAAGTGCATTAACTTGTCCATATATCAATATATCTGACTTTGAGATTGCTTCATTCACCTACAAAACAGGAGCAGTTGTATTATGGAGCAAAGTAGTAACTGATATAAAAATGATCCTGAATCCAATCTTAAATATATTTTACAGAGCAGACAGGAATGGCAGGGAGGGTTACATGCAAGTAGATGCCAATATGTTGCCAAATAATTTCAAAAGAAACTTTCAGCAAGGAGTGTTTATGTAGAAAGGCTCAACAATATTCATTGAGCTCAATTTCATTTTTCTTTTTCAGCTTTAGTCATTTAATGTGGAAACCAGATTGAAAAGTCTAGACTGAATCAATAAATTTCAGCCTCACTTCTCTCTGTAACCAGACACTATAAAAGATCCATTAGAAATTGATTTTCATTTGATTTTCAGTGTTCAGCACCATCACACCCTCAGTACTAACCAACAAACTACAAACCCTAGGCCTTTGTACCTCCCTTTGCAAGCAGATCCTTGACTTGGTTCTCCATGGGAAACCACAGTCAGTGAAGATCGGAAATAATATCTCATCCTCACTGACGATCAACACTGGCACACCTCAAGGATGTGTGCTTAGTCTATTGCTCTTCTTTCTCTCTACACCCATGACTGTGTGGCTCAGCACAGCTCAAACATAGTCCATTAATTTGCTGACGACACAACTACCTTTGGCAGAATTTCAGATGGTGATGAGGAGGCATACTGGAGAGAGATACATCAGCTGGTTGAGTGGTGTCACAATGACAATCTGGCATTCAACATCAGTAAGGCCAAAAAATTGATTGTGAAAATACAACAGACTAACTGGCCTGTAATTTAGTTTCTTCTGCCTCTCCCCCTTCTTGAAGAATGGACAGACATTTGCAATTTTCCAGTCTTTCCGAACCATTCCAGAATCTAGAGATTCTCGAAAAATCATTACAAATGCCCCCAAAATTTCTTCAGCCACCTTTCAATATCCTGGGGTGCACACCATCTGGTCCAGATGACTTATCTTCCTCTTTACCATTCAGTTTGCAAGAAGCTTCCGCCTAGTAATAGTAACTTCACACACTTCATGACCCCTAACTCCTGGAACTTTCACCATATTGCTAGTGTCTTCTACAATGAAGACAGATAGAAAATACATATTTAATTCATCAGCCATTTCCTTGTTCCCCCATTACTACCTCTGAGGGATTGTTTCCCAGTGCTCTGACATCAACATTTGCCTCTCTTTTACACTTTATCTGAAGGAACTGTCAGTTTGCCTCTCTTTAATATTATTGGCTAACTTACTTTCATATTTCATCTTTATCTTCTTAATGACAGTTTTAGTTGCCTGAATTTCTGAATGGACAATGTACACTGCCTCACCTTTTTTTGTTCTCTTTTGGTGCTACTTATTTAATTTAATATACACACATAATCATAACAATTTGGCAATCATAATAATTTGACAGAATGTCTAACAGACATTACCTGAGCCAGGAAGTGGACACTTTTCACAGTTTTTACCCCATCCTTTGCCCACACGGCTACAACAACAAATCTGCTTTGCAATTTGCTGAGAGAGAGGCAGAGAACAGTTTCCATTGGACACTGATCTGAAACAGGGTCCCAGTTCAGCAGAAACTGCCTTGTCCGCTGTAAAGAAAAACAAATTACAAAATTATTTTGAAAATTGATTTGAAGAAGAGAAGGACTTTAGATAACTTATGTCCAGCATCTCCACTTATTCAGAATTTTAAATTTATTTTTTACATTTATGATAAATAATTTACAGATAATATCACTTATAATATACTATGCATCATGCTTTGGATGTGATGGTGTATTGTGTTTACCTATATAGTAATGGTGACTAATTTGGACAGACTCTTGGAATGTCCTGTTGTCGGTTGAATCAAAAGTGGTGATGAATCAGCGTAGAGGAAGAACTTTGAAAATTTAGCTGAGTGTTGCCGCAGCAACAACAACAACCTTCACCTAAACACAAAAATACGTACATAATGCTGGAAGAACTCAGCAAGTCAGGCAGCATCCATGAGAAAAGAGTAGCCAACATTTCAGGCAAATGCTACACCTGTCCCCACACCACCATGTCAGCATGGCCAAAGAACAGATTGTTGTCTTCAGGAGGAGGAAACCAGAGATCCATGAGCCAGTCCTCATCAGGAGATCAGAAGTGGAGAGGGTCAACAACTGTAAATTTTTTGGTGTTATCATTTCAGAGGACCTGTCCTTGGTTCAGCACATAAGTGTGATAGTGAAGAGAGGATGGTAGTGCCTCCACTTTTTGTTAAAGTTCACAAAGATTCAACATGACATATATTAGATCTCCTGATAACCGTCTCTATGGAAAACAGATTTAGTATCTGAGATATCCCCGTAAAGTAACCTTTCACCTCAGGTTGATTCTTCTGGACTTTCTCTTTATTGAAGTAACCAGAAATGAAAGAACACACCAATTGAAGCCAAAAATTGACCTTAATATTCTGCTTCTATTGATAAATCATAGAATTGTGTGTGTCTTAACTGCTTTCTCAACCCATCCTGCACTTTACAATGATTTGTGTACTTGTAACCCACCGCTTTATGCTATTCAATCCCTCAATCCCTTTGCTCCTTCAGACAGTTTAGAAGTGTCCTTTATCCTATACTGCCTCTTCAGATTCATCTTCTCAAAATGCATCCACACTGCATTACTTTATATTAACCTGCCTTGTGCCCCTTCATTTACCAGACTGTTTATATCCTGTTGCAATTTATCATTATTATCTTCACTGTTCAGATGACTGCAAATTTAAATTGTGGCTTCTATTCTTAACATCAGTCCTAGAGGAATGCTGCTGTTCATCTTCTACATTGAGAACAACCATTCAGCACCACCCATTGCCTCCCGTGATTGTCAGCAGCTTCCCTTTATCATCCTATTATTTAAAATTTCCCTGTACCCTTGGTTGGTTTGTCCTGGTGCCACTGGTTATTTTCACGTGCTGTATGTAATACCCATGAATTAAGCTAAGGTAGATATCACTTTAGCCTCTGTTTGTATGCAGGTAGGAGAAGGACAATTTCCCAAAATGGGGTCTATAGATTGAGCAGCAGGCATTCCTTATAGTAGTATAGCAGTGGTCAAGTGTCTTGGGACCCCTCAAGCTGCAGATGATATTTTGATGATAATTGGGCAGGGATTTCTTCAAACAAGCCTGATTGAATTCCCCATCAATGATTTGAAAGGCATCAGAGTAGGTTGCTTCTTGTTTGCTGATGGCATCTCTTCGTAGGACCTAGTCACAAACCTAGAGGCCCTCGACAGGGCAAGGACCATGAGAGTTGAGGCTATGATTGCAAAATCACAGCTTTAGTAGACAGGGCATGTCATATGCATGAAGGACTCCCAAATCTCCAAGCAGCTATAAGTGGTGGGCTTTTGCTGGGCAAGATGGATCAAGGCAGGTCCCATAAGAATGTCAAAGATAGCATGAAAGCTAACATTATACATGCTGGGCTTGTACCAAAATGGCTGGAACAGAGTGCGCAAGACCGGAGTGGCTAGCAAGCCTTGTGCTAATCGGTGCCTGACAAAGAAGTAAAGCAATAGCTGCAGCTCCACTTCCAGATCCAGCACATGTTTCATGTCCTTACTTTGGACATCTATGTTGCTCACAACTTGGACACAGCAGCCACCTATGGACACACAAAAGGACTGCAGAAATCTAATTGCCATTGCTGGATACCAAAGACAAGCAACCACTAAACTGGTAGAGGAAGTTTCATGCTCTGGTGTTTTGGTTTGCTTGGAGTCTTTCCCTCCTCCCTCTTTTACAGCCATGGCGATGTGCCTTCAACCACTTAATGATGACATACTTACATTCATGAGAGTTAAGTCCATTGGGATCTTTAAAAGATCGTGAAATCCCTAGTTCATTAAGATGGTTCAAAACTATGTTACTTAAAGGGAAACTACAGACTGCAGACTGCAGTAAGAGTAGTTCTAAAGAAGTATATATATATATATAGAAGTAATGTAAACTGCCTGCAAGGTGTTGTCATTTTTTCACCAACAAAGGGGGTGTTACATTTTAAAGAAGATATTGTGCAAACACTTCAAATTTTTTCCTCTGTTTTGTAATCTCCTCAGAGAGATTTGAATAGAGTTTGTGCTTCCTGAGTTCACTGTCAGATACAAGAATGAGCAAATGCAAGTCCATTAAAAGTAACCAGAGACACAGTACAATAGAAGTTGGCCTAAGATAGAATACTGACATTGAATGGTTTATCTTTCCAGTGAATTTGAAAGATGTTGCAGCAATAGCACGTACTTGTATTTTTCCAGTGCTTCAGACTGCTGGATATAAGTAGTTCAGAACCTAAGATCATATACAAGAGCAGGGACCACTGCTGCTGAGTACTCCAAGAGTTCAGAGCCAAATCTGAAGCCGTTATCTCCTTCCCTCAATTGCACAGAGCCTGTGCTGGCATATTAAAGGCTGTGATGAATTTCATTATCAATGCCTGCCTTCATTGGAAGCTGGCTCCCAAGATCTAAAACATGGTTTTTCGGAGTCTTATCATGAACCTTTATTGTCCAAGGGTAGCATGCTACACCGCAGAAAGAAAGATTTTAAAAAATATTGCCACAATGATGCACCCTTGTTAGACACCAGTCCTCATGGAGATTTTTCTTGTACTGATCTAATTGGGTAGTATCATGGCTTGCATATTATTATGCAGCAAATCTATGATGGAAATGGCAGCTAACTTTGATGATGGAGCTCCAAAGATTTTCACGATAGAGCCAAAGGCTTTGGTGAAGATGTTGTCTGATGCTGGTCCTTGCAATTTTTGTGAGCTTTTATGTGCTTAAAATCATGACCACTGTGGCTCTTGATAAAACAAAATTCATGCTGTAATTTGGGAAGCTTCAGTTTGGTACAGGGAGAAGATGGCTGGGGAGAAGCCTGATGATGACTTTCACTGTGCCCAACAACAAGGAGACTCCTTCTATAGTTGCCGTTTTCAACATTTCACTGAATATAAATGGGTCTGATCTGATTTCTAGGCATAATACTTTTAAATTAGACTAGGGAGAATATCAGAAATATTTCTGTATTGCTGAATTTTTGAAAATGCCTTCACCTTCATTCTCTGATTTTCAGAATCTCAGAAACATTGTGGCAAGCATTGGTTTTGAAAGTGGAAGCTATCCTCTTGGTCTTTATCCTTTGCCTTGTGTTTAGGTGTTACATTTTGAAGGCCATGTTCCTTATCACAACCTAGCTCTCACCTGACCTCCCACCGCACCTGCACCCAACCAAAGTATCTGACAAAATTGAGATTTTCTTTTGAATCACACAAACTAGAAGCAGCCCTCAGTTAGTCTATTGAGGTAACAATGCACAGTAAAACACTTTCAAAATGAACATCAGTTAAGATGTGTCAACGTCAGGGGATTACAATAGAAAAATAAGTAGGATAAGTGGAGAATACAGAGTCAAAGAGTCACAGCATAGAAACAGACCCTTTAATCCATCTTGTCCATCCCAGCCATCTTCTGCAGAGTCCCATCTATTTGCACCCAGACTATAGCCCACCATACCTCTTCCATCAATATACCTATCCAAACTTCTTTTCAGTATTACAATTGAATTTGCATCTACCACTTCTGCTGGTAACTTGTTCCACACTTGCACCATCTTGTGGTTAAGTTGTTCCTCCACAAATTCCCCTTATATACTTCCCCTTTCACCTCAAATCTATGACCTTTAGTTCTTATCTCACCCAACCTGAGGGGAAATAATCCTGCAAGCAACTTAACCTTATCTATACTCCTCATTATTTTCTATACCACTATCAAATCTCTCCTCATTCCTCTGAGGTCCAGGGTATATATGTCCTAGCCAATTCAACCTTTCCTATAACTCAAGTCCTGGCAACGTTGCCCTGGCAACGTTCTTGTTCATTTTCTGTGTCCTCTTTTAAGTTTATTGAAAGTACTGTACACAATACTCCAACAACATCATATATAGCTTCAACATAACATCTCAGCTCCTGTGCTCGATGTTCTGATTTATGAAGACTAATGTATCGAAAACTCTTTTGAATATGAATGAGCAAGAACAAATGGAGGTATCGGAAGGAAAACAGAACTCCAGTGTCCTGAGCATCAATTTGCATTTTTTCTTAGATTTGGACTTGCAATGAGGAGCACTAAGATATTAACTTGCTGCCATTTATGTGCCAAGTATCTAAGGGCACCATGGCATGAGGCCTTGTCCAAGCTACAAATGAGGTCACACAGCTCGCCTGACATTATTCCTGCCAATAAATCAGTGAACCATGCTTGCAGCATTCCACATTACCAATGTCCAGCAGGGTCAGAATCGCAGAAAAATGACTCATTGAAAACTCATTGTTCATCTGCACACTGCCTTCGCGCACTGACTCAGACCTTCTCTATAGACGGCAGCAACACAGTCTGCACCAAGTCCAGCTCCTCTACCACCTTCGCCAATGGGAAACTCTCTGATGGTTTGATCTGCAGTACTTGAAATTCCTAATGTCCAGTAGTGCTTTGCGATCATAAAATAGACATATGAAAAACATAGTAACACCTTTGGTTGATCAAACAGATAAACTAGAATATGCCTATGAAATATTGCTCATTTGAAATTCTACCTCTGCTTTTCTCTTCAGAAATGCTATCTGATTCACAGAGGATTTCCGACATTATGTGGGAACATTAGGTGGGACTGTTAAAGGATAAAAAGGGCAACATGTGCCTGGAGACGGAGGAGGTTGGGGAGGTCCTAAATGAATACTTTCAGTATTCACAAGTGAAAAGGATCTTGATCAGGATGAGGTCGAAGTTGAGCAGGCCTTTGTGCTGGACAATGTGGAGATTAAGGAAGAAGTGCTGGATCTTCTTAAAAACATTAAGATTGATAAATCTCCAGGGCCGGATATGATACACCCCAGGTTGGTGTGGGAATTGAGAGAAGAGATCACAGAAGCATTAGCTATGATCTTTGAATCCTCTTTGGCTACAGGGGAAGTGCTGGAGGACTGGAGAATGGCAAATGTAGTTCCCTTGTTTAAAAAAGGTAATAGGGAGAAACCTGGGAACTATCGACCGGTGAGTCTTACGTCAGTGGTATGCAAACTATTGGAAAGGATTCTTAAGGATAGGATCTACAAGCATTTGGAAATCTACAGTCCACTCATGGATAGTCAACATGGCTTTGTGAAGGGAAGATCATGCCTCGCGAGACTGATTGAGTTTTTTGAAGAGATAGCAAAAGAAATTGATGAGGGTAGGGCAATGGATGTGGTGTACATGGACTTTAGCAAAGCATTTGACAAGGTTCCTTATGAGAGACTCATCCAGAAAATCATGAGGCATGGGATAAGTGGAACCTTGGCTGTTTGGATAAAAAATTGGCTTAAAGGAAGAAAGCAAAGGGTAGTTGTGGAAGGAAAGTATTCTGCCTGGAGGTCGGTGACTAGTGGAGTGCTGCAGGGATCTGTTCTGGGACCCCTGCTATTTGTGATTTTTATAAATGACCTGAATGTAGAGGTGGAAGGATGGGTGAATAAGTTTGTGGATGACTCGAAGATTGGAGGAGTTGTGAATGGAGCTGTAGGTGGTCAAAGGTTACAAGAGGATATAGACAGGCTGCAGAGTTGGGCAGAAAAATGGTAGATGGAGTTCAATCTGGACGTATGAAGTGATGCATTTTGGAAGGGCAAACCAGAAGACTGAGTACAGGATTAATGGTCAGTTACTTAAGAGTGTTGATGAACAAAGGGACCTTGGGGTTCAAATCCATACATCCCTCAAGGTCGCTGCACATGTTGATAGGGTAGTTAAGAAGGCCTGTGGGATGCTAGGCTTCATTAATAGAGGGATTGAGTTCAAGAGTAGAGAGGTCATGTTGCAACTCTACAAATCTCTGGTGAGACCGCACTTAGAGTATTGTATTCAGTTCTGGTCACCTCATTATAGGAAGGATGTGGAAGCTATGGAGAGGGTACATTGGAGATTTACCGGGATGTTGCCTAGTTTGGAGAACAAGTTATATGAAGCAAGGTTAACAGAGCTGGGACTTTTCTCTTTGGAGCGTAGAAGAATGAGAGGGGACTTGATAGAGGTCTACAAGATTATGAGAGGCATAGATAGGGTGAATAGTCAGTACCTGTTTCCCAGGGCACCAATAACAAACACCAGAGGGCATATGTACAAAATTAAGGAAGGGAAGCTTAGGGGAGACATCAGGGGTAAGTTTTTTTACACAAAGAGTTGTGAGTGGTTGGAATGACTTGCCAGGGATGGTGGTGGAGGCTAAAACATTAGGGATATTTAAGAACCTCTTAGACAGGCACATGGATGAAATGAAAATGGAGAGTTATGGGGTAGTGTGGGTTTAGTACATTTTTTTAAGGATTATATGGGTTGGCACAACATGGATGGCTGAAGGTCCTGTACTGTGCTGTAGTGTTCTATGGTTCTATGTGTTTTCATCAGATAGTTGTACCAGATGCAGGATCAGTATAAAAAAAACTCAGTTGTAAATCATTCAAATTTGAAGGCCTTTTTTCATCCCCTCATTGAGGTCAGGTTATCTATGATTACAGGGCAGATGTTATGTTAGATAATATTACTCTAATAATCATAAAAGAAACTGAGAGTATTTAATAGGCATTTACTTGCAGGTAAGAGCAAATTCAAACAGAGGAATTCCATGCAGAATACAAACTAAAACCAAGGAAAGATATCTAGTAAAATAAAGCCTATACACTCATTAGTTATTTGATTTTAAATTTGGCTGGATGCAACATCTGGTGACCCAGTGATCTCTGTCTTGGAGGCTAATGCCAGAACAGGCACTGATGGTATACCTGGTAGGGGTTTGAAAACCTGTGCCAACCAATCGGCAGAAGTGTTTAAGGACATCTTCAATCTTTCAGTGCTGCAGTCTGAGGTTCCTACCTACTTCAAAAGGATGACAATCATGCCAGTGACCAAGAGGAGCAGGGTGAGCTGTCTCAATGAATATTGCCCAGTGGCACTCATATCGACTGTGATGAAGAGCTTTGAAGAGTTGGTCATAGCTAGAATCGACTCCTGCCTAAAGCAGAGTCCTGGATCCACTGCAATTAGTCTACAGCAGATGCAATCCCACTGGTTCTTGACTTGGCCTTGGATCACCTGGACAATAGCAATACCTACATTAGTCTGCTGTTTATTGACTATCGCTCAGTGTTCTAAACAATCACACGTCCTCATTTCTAATCAACAAGCTCAAAAACCTGAGCCTCTGTACCTCCTTCTGCAACTGATTCCTTGTATTCCTCACCAGGAGACTATAGTCTGTGCAGATTAGAAATAACATCTCCTTCTTGCTGACAAACAGCACTAGCACACATCAAAGGTGTATGCTTAGCCTACTGCTCTACTCACTATACACCCATGACTGTGTGGCTAGAACAGCTCAAGTGCCATCTTAAATTTGCCAATAACATGACTATTGTTGGCAGAATTTCAGATGGTCATGGGGGGCATACAGGGTTGATATTCTTGTTGTCATTTGCATAATTTTTCCATGTTTTTCTTTGTTTCACGGATGTCTGTAAAAAAGACAAATCTCAGGGTTGTATACTGCATACAAACTTTATTAATAAATGTACTTTGAACATTAAACTCAATGCTGGGAAGAATATCTTTTCTCAGAGGATTATGAGACTTTGGAATTCCTTGCTCCTGAAAATAGTGTATGCTGAATTCTTGAAAATATTCATAATTAATGGTTTCAATCAGTAAAAATATCAAGAGTTCCTGGAATTAGATGAGGAAGTGAACAAACAAAACAAGATTAACCATGATCTCATTTCTCATATTTTCTTATGACATAGAGTATATGCTAGAGTATATACGTGCCAGCTCTCAGAGCAGCCTCACATACTTTTCTGTAACTTATCCTCTCTTCCCAGACTCTTCAGTCACCCACCTATACTGGAGATTATTTATATAGTCAATTAAATCTTTGTGATGTAGGAGGAAAATGGGCAGGGAGATCATGCAAATTCCACATAGACAGCAGAAGTTCCAGCTCAGTGGAGATTTTAAGCAGCAACACTAATTTCTGTAGCACCCACACTAAAAAGAAAAAGGCTAAAAACTTGATTAACAGTTATGATGCTTAGAGTTTCAACATGCCAGACTTTAAAAGCCTTTAGTTTGTTCATTCTTTTTTTTCAGAACAGGAACATTATTAATAAGGGATTATTTGCCCATCTGTTATTGCCTTTGAAGAACTAGAGCTGATATTTTAATGTACATCGGAGCTCACAAACTCTCAAATGAAATCTAAAAACACTTCCTAAAACAGGTGCAATGCCAACAAGCATGTTTTCACCTGCATTCTGACTCCCTGATATTCTGGTTTTCTCATAGTTGTCTATTTAACATAAAAGTTATCAGAACTGAATAAGAAGAACCTAACAAATGTTGGCTTTAATTGTATCATGATATGTAACAGATTTTAAGCAGTAGAAAATAATCAGTTTATTACTTACAGATACAATGGCTCCTGGAAGTATCCAACATATATCCTGGATTACAGGTACATCTGTAGCTACCTCTGGTATTCAGGCAGTTAGCATTTTGACACATTCCTGACATCAGGCATTCGTTAATGTCTGGGATTAAGAAAAAGACCATTTTAAAATTCACAAAAGAATACATGCACAATACAAAAGAATCCAAGGTAGAGTTTTTAGTAATAATTTTACAGCAAACTGATATAGGATTGAGAGAAATTGAAGGCATTCAAAGAATTGATAGACCAATAGAATCTACATTAAAGAATCCCATATACCTCTCCACAAGATGGTAGGCATTATACTCTGTGAACATAGATCATCTGAATTTTGATCTGCATAAAAAAACCTTAAGAATGATCCCACTAAATATTATTCTGAAAAAAGCTTTTTGCAGATTTTAACATAATTTCATCATGTGTTTCAATAATCAAAAAGCCACGCTATGATCATAACCGTATGGCCTGGATCTTCTGAGTAATGGAGTCATATCGTACAGAAACAAGCTTTTTGACTAATCAAGCTGTGCCAGCCAGTGAAGACCCAATTACACTAGCCCTGCAATACATTCTCATCAACTTGCCAAGATTCTAGCACACACCTGCAAGCTAAGGCCAGTTTACTGTGGCCAAATATCAACCCATATAGCTTTGGGATTGAGGTAAACCAGATTACCCAGGTGAAACCCACCAGGGTATTTGGCAACAGGAAGAATGCACAGACAACTATAAAGGTTAAGGCTGAATCAGATTACTGAAGCCATAATACACCAGTTTTACTAGCTGTGCTACTGTGCCACACACAAGCAGCCACAAACAATACAACACTGGCACCACAGTGCATAAAGTACTGTTACTGAACCTGGGTCTCTCATATGAGAGGGATGAACCACCAATACTGACTCAGAAAGTAAAGGAGAAGTACCTCATATTTCTCAGTTGACTATAACTTAGAATCATGAAAGTAGAAAATTATCTAAGATAGCAGACGAAAGAACAAAACAAATTGCATAGAGCAATGTTGTTCCCTATCATGAATCCTCTTTGACCTCCACTAGTTTTTCTTAAGTAAAGATATGACCAAGTTTCTATAAAAATAGATAGGTACAAATTTGTAAAATTTTCCATGAACCAATGCATACCAATGAATACTATGAAGCAAGTGCCACAGTAGGCCAGTTTTCCCAGAAACCTCCTCTGCCATTTATTAAGAACATGACTAATACAATCAAGGCCCCAGATGCTGCATGTTTTTTGCATCACAGTTCTCTGGAGCAGAGAAATTCAAAGATTTATGGTTTTATAATAAAAGAAATTTCTGCACCATCTTAAATAAGCATCTTTTTCAAAATTCAAGATTGTTTAATGTCACTTCCTGTACATAAATGTAAAGGAGAACAAAATAATTGTTACTCCAGATCAGTTGCAGCTCAAAAAAATCCACAAAAAGTAAAGAACACAAAAATAGTAAAAAGAATACAATAAATCAAAATACATGATAGCTTATACACATAGATTGATTGTATATCCATAAAGTGACACATGAAATTAATGCCACCAATTTTACATAAAACCACTCAGGGAACATTTTGCTGTATCAAAATGCAAAGCCCCCTCAAAAAGTTCACCTCTCATTTTCTTGTACTTCAATGAGATGAAATCCAATGTACTCAACCTCTCTGTACGCCAAATCTTTCATTGCAGACCTCCTTACAAATGGAGACCAAATTTTTTGCTATCTGTGGTCTCACCAACATTCTGTAAACTTAAAGATGTAAAAAAAAGTTAAACCAGATGTGTTCTATTATGTACAGTTCTGGTCATTATAGGAAAGATGTGGAGACTTTGGAGATGGTACAGAAGATATTTACCAAGATATTGCCTAGATATAGAATATTAGCTCTGGAAAGGTTAGACAAACCTGAACTATTTTCTCCACAGCACCAGAGGCTAAGGGTTGACCCGATAAAAGTATATTTTGGAAAATTATGAGACATAACGTAGATAGAGAGGAAATATCAAATACTAGAAAGCATAGCTTTAAACATTAGGAGGGGGAGGGAAGTTTGAAGAAAATATATGAGGCAAGATTTTTTTCTTCTACACACGGAAAATATTAGGTACCTGGCACAGGCTGCCAGGGAAATGGTGGCAGCATTTGAAATAGCAATGCTTATGAGCCATTTAGACAGGCACATGAACAGGCAGGGAAGGAAGGAGATACAGATTATATGCAGGCAAATGGGATTAGTTAAAACTGGCATCATGGACTGTTGCAAGAAACCTGAGGCTATTATAGTAGGTGGTTTTAACTTTCCACATATTGACTGGGAATCCCATACTGTTGAAGGACTAGATGGGATAGAGTCTGTCAAAAGTGTTTGGGAAAGCTTCCTTCATCAGTACGTACAATTTCCAATGACAGAATGTGTGATACTGAATCTGTGATTAGGGGATGAGACAGGCCAGGTGATAAAGGATTGTGTGGTGGAAGGCTTTGCATCCTGTGACCACAATGTCATTAGTTTCTAAGTAAATATGAAAAAAAGATAAGTATGGTCCAAAGGTTGAGATTCTAAATTGAAGAAAGGCCAATTTTGACGACATAGAAATGATATGGAAAATGTGGAATGGGACAGCTGCTTTCTGGCAAAAGTGTACTTGAAAAGTAGGAGGCCTTCAAAAACCAAATTTTGAGAATACAAAACTTATATATGCCTATCAGGATAGAGAATAAAGATAAGTGCAGGGAACCTTCGTTTTCAAGTGATATTGAGACACTGGTCAAGAGAAAAATAGGAGGTGCAAAGAGGAACAATGACATGTGTATAGAGTACAAGAAATGCAAAAGAACACTTAAGAAAGAAATCGGAGAGGCTAAAAGAAGGCAGAAAGTTGCTCTAGCAGACAGGGTGAAGAAGAACATGAAAGGGTTCTACAGATACGTTAAGTAAAAAAGGATTGCAAGGGATAAAATTGGTCCTCTGGAAGGCCAATGGTAATCCATGTGTGGAGCCGTATCAGATAGGAGAAATCTTAAATGCATTCTTTGCATTTGCATTTACACAGGAGATGGATACAGAGTCTGCAGAAGTGAGGTAAAGTGGCATAAACTTCATGGATCCTGTACAGATTACGGAGAAGGAGGTGTGGATAAATCCCCAGGTCCTGACAAAGTGTTCGCTCAGACCCTAAAGGAGGCAATTGCAATAATCTTTAGTGACAGGAAACGTACCAGAGGATTGGGGGATAGCTAATATTATTCTACTGTTTTAAAAAGGCTCTAACAGAAACCTAGAAATTAAAAGTTGGTGAGGCTTGCCTCATTGACTGGAGGCCTGTGACTAGTGGTGTGCTGCAGGCATCGGTGCTGGGTCCTTTGCTGTTTGTCACACCGATGTCAATGATCTGGATGATAATGCGGTTAACTGAATCAGCAAATTTGTGGATGACTCTAAGATTGGGGGCTTAGTATATAATGAGGAAGGCTTGCAGGAGGATTTGCATCAACTTGAAAAGTTGCAGATGGAATTTAATGCAGACAAGTGCGAGGTTTTGCATTTTGGTAGGACCAGCCAGGATAGGTCCTTACACAGTAAACCATAGGGCACTGAGGAGTGTGGTAGACCAAAGGAATCTAGGAATATAGGTCTATAATTTGTTGAAAGTGGTGTCACAGGTAGATAGGTTTGTAAAGAAAGCTTTTGGAACATTGGCCTTCATGAATCAACGTATTGAGTACAGAAGGTGGGATGCTATGTTGAAATTGAATAAGACATTGGTAAGGCCTAATTTGGAGTACTCTGCACAATTTTAGTCACCTACCTAGAGAAAGATGTAAATAAAGTTGAAAGAATGTAGAGAAAATTTACAAGGATGTTGCCAGGTCTGGAGGACTTGAGGTTATGAGGAAAGATAGAATAAGTTAGGACAGTATTCTTTAGAGCACTGAAGATTGAGAGGAGATTTGATAGAGCTATACAAAACGAGGGCTATAGATAGGGTAAATGTAAGCAGGATTTTTCCATTGACGTTAAGTGGGGTTACAACCAGAGGCCATAGGTTAAGGATGAAAGGTGAAAAGTTTAAAAGGGGAAACATGATAGGAAATTTCTTCAGAGTGAGAGTTTGGAATGTGCTGCCAGCACAAGTGTTGCATATGACCTCGATTTCAATGTTTAAGAGAAGTCTGGATAGGTATATAGATAGTAGGAATCTGGAAGGCTATTTCCTGGTGCAGGTCGATGGGAGTAGGCAGTTTAGAGTATAGAATGGAACAGCACATTACAGGCCCTTCAGCCCACAATGTTGTGCTGACCCTCACACCCTGCCTCACATATAACCCCCCACCTTAAATTCCTCCATATATTTGTCTAGTAGTCTCTTAAACTTCACTAGTGTGTCCGCCTCCACCACTAACTCCCGCAGTGCAATCCACACACCAACCACTCTCTGAGTGAAAAACCTTCCTCTAATATCCCCCTTGAACTTCCCTCCCCTTAACTTAAAGCAAAGTCCTCTTGTACTGAGCAGTGGTGCCCTGGGGAAGAGGCACTGGATGTCCACTTTGTCTATTCCTCTTAATATCTTGTACACCTCTTGCATGTCTCCTCTCATCCTCCTTCTCTCCAAAGAGTAAAGCCCTAGCTCCCTTAATCTCTGATCATAATCCATACTCTCTAAACCAGGCAGCATCCTGGTAAATCTCCTCTGTACCCTTTCCAATGCTTCCACATCCTTCCTATACTGAGGCGACCAGAACTGGACACAGTACTCCAAGTGTGGCCTAACTAGAGTTTTATAGAGCTGCATCATTACGTCGCGTCTCTTAAACTCTATCCCTTGACTTATGAAAGTTAACACCTCATAAGCTTTCTCAACTACCCTATCTACCTGTGAGGCAACTTTCAGGGATCTGTGGACATGTACCCCCCCAATCCCTCTGCTCCTCCACACTACCAAGTATCCTGCCATTTACTTTGTACTCCACCTTGGAGTTTGTCCTTCCGAAGTGTACCACCTCACACTTCTCCGGGTTGAACTTCATCTGCCACTTCTCAGCCCACTTCTGCATCCTATCAATGTCTCTCTGCAATCTTGGACAATCCTCTACACTATCTACAACACCACCAACCTTTGTGTCGTCTGCAAACTTGCCAACCCACCTTTCTACCCCCACATCCAGGTCGTTAATAAAAATCATGAAACGTACAGGTCCCAGAACAGATACTTGTGGGACACCACTGGTCACAACCCTCCAATCTGAATGTACTCCCTCCACCACAACCCTCTGCCTTCTGCAGGCAAGCCAATTCTGAATCCACCTGGCCAAACTTCCTGGATCCCATGCGTTTTGACTTTCTGAATAAGCCTACCGTGTGGAACCTTGTCAAATGCCTTACTAAAATCCATGTAGATCACATCCACTGCACTACCCTCATCTATATGCCTGGTCACCTCCTCAAAAAACTCTATCAAGCTTGTTAGGCACAATCGGCCCTTCACAAAGCCATGCTAACTGTCCCTGATCAGACCATGATTCTCTAAATGCCCATAGATCCTATCTCTAAGAATCTTTTCCAACAGCTTTCCCACCAGAGAGGTAAGGCTGACTGGTCTATAAATACCCGGACTATCCCTACTACCTTTTCTGAACAAGGGGACAACATTCGCCTCCCTCCAATCCTCCGGTACCATTCCTGTGGACAACAAGGACATAAAGATCCTAGCCAGAGGCTCAGCAATCTATTCCCTTGCCTCGTGGAGCAGCCTGGGGAATATTCCATCAATCCCCGGGGACTTATCCATCCTAATGTATTTTAACAACTCCAACACCTCCTCTCCCCTAATATGAACATGCTCCAGAACATCAACCTCACTCATATTGTCCTCACCATCATCAAGTTCCCTCTCATTTGTGAATACCGAAGAGAAGTATTCATTGAGGACCTCGCTCACTTCAACAGCCTCCGGGCACATCTTCCCACTTTTATCTCTAATCGGTTCTACCTTTATTCCTGTCATTCTTTTGTTCTTCACATAATTGAAGAATGCCTTGGGGTTTTCCTTTACCCTACTCGCCAAGGCCTTCTCATGACCCCTTTTTGCTCTTCTCAGCCCCTTCTTAAGCTCTTTTCTTGCTACCCTATATTCCTCAATAGACCCATCTGATCCTTGCTTCCTAAACCTCATGTATGCTGTTTTCTTCCACCTGACTAGATTTTCCACTTCTCTTGTCACCCATCATTCCTTCACCCTATCATTCTTTATCTTCCTCACCGGGACAAATTTATCCCTAACATCCTGCAAGAGATCCCTAAACATCGACCACATGTCCATAGTACATTTCCCTGCAAAAACATCATCCCAATTCACACCCGCAAGTTCTATCCTTATGGCCTTATAATTTGCCCTTCCCCAATTAAAAATTTTCCTGTCTTCTCTGATTCTATCCTTTTCCATGATAATGCTAAAGGTCTGGGAGCAGTGATCACTGTCCCCCAGATGCTCACCCACTGACAGATCTGTGACCTGATCCAGTTTGTTACCTAATACTAGATCTAGTGTGGCATTCCCCCTAGTCGGCCTGTCAACATGCTGTGACAGGAATCCATCCTGGACACACTTAACAAACTCTGCCCCATCTAAACCCTTGGAACTAATCAAGTGCCAATCAATATTAAGGAAATTAAAGTCACCCATGATAACAACCCTGTTATTTTTCCACCTTTCCAAAATCTGCCTCCCAATCTGCTCCTCGGTATCTCTGCTGCTACCAAGGGGCCTATAGAATACCCCCAGTAGAGTAACTGCTCCCTTCCTGTTCCTGACTTCCACACATACTGACTCAAAAGAGGATCCTGCTACATTACCCACCCTTTCTGCAGCTGTAATAGTATCCCTGACCAGTAATGCCACCCCTCCTCCCCTTTTAAAGCACTGAAATCAAGGAATATTGAGAATCCATTCCTGCCCTGGTGTCAGCCAAGTTTAAATGGTTATTGTATGGACTAGATAGGTCAAAGGGCCTGTTTCTATCCTGTGCTTCTGTATGACTTTACGTATGGCACAGACATCAGGGCCTGTTCCTCTGCAGTACTGTTCTTAACCCGATGTACTTTTATACACTATACCTTTTGCAATAAAGCCCAATATTCCATCAGGCTTTCTAATTACTTACTCTATCTGAATGCTAATATTTTTTTGATTCATGCACTGGAATATCATATACCTTTGCACTGCAGCAATTTGTAATTTCACTTTCTAAATGATAGTTTGCTATTTTATTCTTCTTTCCAAAGTGGATAGCTGAAAGTTGTAAGTATTGAACTCAATCTGACATCTCACCACTCACTTAACTTATTTCATTGCAGTTCCTTATCTTATCTTCACAACTTGTTGATACAGCTTAATATCACCAGCAAATTTGACTACAGTACACTTGGTCCCTGCATCCAACTTATTAATATAGATTACAAATAATTGAAGCCACACAAAGATCATTAGTTACTGATCACAAGTTCAAAAGTGACTCATTTATCCTGATACTGAGTACTCTGTTTGATGGTCACTTCTCCATCATGGCATTATCCCCAACACCACTGACTCATGATAGTAACAATTTTATTATCACTGACTATGACATGGCCAATAAAGCGTCAAGATTATTAATGGAACTATGCTCTAATAACTTGCTGTTGAAGAATTAAGAATGTGGCTTCAATTGGATGTTTATGTATTATGTATCACAGCCCAATCAATTGAATTACTTGAATTTAAACTGAAGTTCGAGCAATATGAAATATTCCAGTATTAGGATATGATGAATACCCAGAGAGGTTTCAGTTGATTCATGATTATTACAGCTGTAGGTCATTAATGTGATCACTGATGCCTGTGCTTGGAATAATAATTGTACTGAAATGAACACACTCAACTTGGCACAACTAATGGAATCTTGCCATCTCAGCCAGAGATATTCCTAACTTTAGGTGAATTGACCTTTGAATCAACATTAAAGATTGTGCAAATTTATGCTTAAGTAGCTGTGAACATACCTCAAGTGCTATAATCTTTTTCACTCTTTCAGTTGACTCTGCCAGTTAGAGGTAACCATATACCAGAAACTTGCCAGGAGCATGATAGGGGTCTGAACACACAAATAAATGGTTTCAGGTAATTGCAGGAGGAGGATACTTCTATCTGGAACTCAAACATAAAGGAACAAAAGAAATAGGTTCCTTAAGTAAAACTGTGTTTTATTAAATGGTATTCTGGAATTTGTATATCTACAGTATGCTGGGAGATTCTTTGCACAGTCCTGTATAGTTTACAATAAAAATCAAATTTAGTAAAGGCTATTATCTTTATCTTGCAGTAAGGGAATATGGGCCTTTTAATTTCCATGCAAGAGTGAGAAATTTATATGGACATCGACCTTGTGCATACAATTTGTTTTTGTTCTTAAACAGCTATCTGATAAGAGATCTAGATTGTAAGGAACATTACATTCACCATAGAGGTTAAGCTATGAAGGCAAGTTGCACAGACAAGACATCCATTATTTGAAGTATCTAAGTGAGGCATTTAAAATGATTAAGGACTTCATAGGATGAATAAAGAAAAACTGTTGTCTTGGATGTGGTTGTTTTGAAATAGAGCTGAATTATTTTGGTATGATGTCGTTAAATTTTTCTTCTTACAGAAGCTAGGAGATTGAAGCTTTTCCTCAAAAAGCCATTTCAGATTTGGGATCAAGTAAGAGTTTTGAACCAAGGTAGAGTGGTAGAGAAGTGAAAAAGATATGGATAAGCTATTATATGACCAAATAGCAAAAAAGGAGTGGATTCCAATGCGGTTTACCATTTTATATGAATGCTAAATTATGTAAAATTAATTGTGTATTCTTAAGTACTTCATTTTAAAGCTAAACAACTTGCTTTTGGTATGTCCCATTCATACATCTTTATTGCATTTTCTAGAATTAAAGAAACAATGTTGTGGTTCCTTCTAATATTTTGTAGTCTTGCTTGGCTGATCCTATCAGTTAGCAAAACATTTGTATGTTTCATTATGACCCTAACCCTTGTATATTAATTTAATTAATCTTCTGTGACTCACTTACTAAAAACATTCAGTGGAAAGTTTACTACTAATAATGTTAAAACTAACATTGGTTCTTACACCTCCTCCTGTACTACCATCCATGGACCTAACCACCCCTTCCAGCTGAGACAGAAATTCACATGTTGTACACCTCTTCCAAGCTTGTCTATTGAATTTAGTGTTCATAATGTAGCCTCCTCTACATTGGTGAGACTAAGTGCAGACTAGACAAACACTTTGTCATGCACCTGCACTCATTCAGTGGACAAATTGAGCTCCCATTTACAAACCATTTCAACTCCTTTTTCCACACCACCTTGTCTGGCATTATCAATGAAGGAAGTAAAATAATCTAGAGGTTGACTTCTGAATATTTGCATCTGTTAATGCAGCCAGTAGAGGAGCACCTTATTTTGCTATACAGTTTTAGCAAAACCAGTTTTCTTTCTTTTGACTCCTTTCTAATGTTTGATCTTCCATCCAAATTCCCTGATGAATTCTCAATCTATGCTCTACTTGCCATCCACCACCAGCCTAGTTTAAACCCATCTCAATAGCTTTAACAAACTTTTTCAAAAGTTTCTATTGAAGTGCAAGTTAGATGATTAGTACAAGGGCACTTACCCCAGAAATGATCTAAATGTCCAAAGAATCTAATACTTTTCCTGCTAACCATCTCTCCAGGTACACCTGTCCTCATATATGGCAACTGGAGTTAACAAGAAATTCCTGCACCTTTGACGCTTTAGTTCATAATCTCATTCTTCATTGCTCAAAACCATAAGACCATAAATAGGAGCATAATTGGGCTATTCAGCCCATAAAGTCTGCTCCA
The DNA here is from genome assembly GCF_030144855.1 of Hypanus sabinus. NCBI lineage: Eukaryota > Metazoa > Chordata > Chondrichthyes > Myliobatiformes > Dasyatidae > Hypanus > Hypanus sabinus. The sequence continues at coordinate 194,272,599 of NC_082707.1, forward strand.
CCATTTCATCATGACTGATCCATTTTCCCTCGCAACCCATAGTCCTGCTTTCTCTCCGTAACCTTTTATGCCCTGTCTAATCAAAAACCTATCAACCGCTGCCTTAAATATACTCAATGACCTGGCCTCCACAGCTACCTGTGGCAACAAATTCCACAGATTCACCACTCTCTAGCTAAAGAAATACCTTCTCATCTTCTGTCATATAGTTTTCATTCCATTATCTGCTTGTTATCAATATGCTATGATTTTGGGTTTGATTGTAGTATCCTCTCACCCATATCAAAATTCAAGAGCAATAATGATTCGATAGTATCCTAAAGGGGTCTTCTGAACAATATACTTGCTGTTTATTGTCCAGTAGTCACTCAATCACTTTTAGCTGCATTTCCCTGTACAGCAGAATAAACACCTGCTGAAATTCACAATCCAGAGAAACCCTGCCTTCAAACGGAATACAGTGATGACAATTTTTACTCAACCTCTCAACTTCAACCAGCATTGTCTGAGCAGAAAGCATTTCCTGCAGCTGTTATTGTCTATGATTCATGAAGTTTTGAATTTCTTGCATGACATAATAGATAAGCAAAAAAAGATTCTTCACCTGAAATATTTACTATGTCTCTTCCCTGAGCTGTTAAGTATTTTCAGCATTTTCTGTATTTGTTATAGTAAATAATTAACTTGCTGAAAATTACCAGTTTCAAAGTGCATAAATATAGTAGCGTGGAATTCAGCTTACAGGCATTCTTTTGTGAGTCTGTCCAGTATTATTTATAATAGCTAAAATTGCCCTAAAAAATCTAAGGTAGCTACTACAGTTGCTCAAGGAAGTTAGTCAACAGTGCAACTATCACCAGCAAATTGATGATTTACCACTGACAATGTGAAAGGAACAAGTTAATGTCTAAGATGAGTTGGCAAATAGCAATTGCAAAATGTAAATTCCAAAAATGGGATCAAACAATAAAATATGTAATAATTCCCACACTTGCAATGCTTGGTCGTTTAGAAGTACTCATACATCAAACTGGTCCATGTACTAAGCTGTACTGATACAGACCTGTGCAGTCTGATTACACCCTTGTAACTAATTAAGACCATAAGACATAGGAGCAGAATTAGGCCATTCAGCCCATTGAGTCTCCTCTGCCATTCCATCATGGCTGATTCTTTCTTCCCCTCCCCAGCCCCACACCCCAGCCTTCTTCCCATAGCCTTTGATGCTGTGTCCAATCAAGAAACTATCAATCTCTGTCTTAAGTACATCCAATGACCTGGTCTCCACAACTGCCTGTGGTAACAAATTCCACAAATTCACCACCCTTTAACTAAAGAAATTTCTCTGCATCTCTGTTTTAAATGGACACTGCTCTATCGTGAGGATGTGCCCTCTTGTCCTAGACTCCCCCAACATGGGAAACATCCTGTCTACTCTGTCTAGGCCATTCTACATTTGAAAGGTTTCAATGAGATCCTCCCTCATCCTTCTAAATTCCAGTGAGTACAGACCCAGGGTCATAAAACATACCTCATATGATAACCCTTTCATTCTCAGAATCATCCTTGTGAACCTCCTCTGAAACTTTTCCAATGTCAGCACATCTTTTCTAAGATGAGGAGGCCAAAACTGTTCACAATACTCAAGGTGAGGCCCCATCAGTGCCTTACAAAGCCTCAGCATCACATCCCCGCTCTAGTATTCTGCATTTGCCTTCATCAGCACTGACTCAACCTGCAAGTTAACCTTTAGGCTGTTCTGCATAAGGACTCCCAAGTCCCTTTGCATCTCAGATTTTTGGATTTCATCCCCGTTTAGAAACAGTCTGCACAATTAACAAAGTGCATTACCATGCATTTGCCAATATTGTATTTCATTTGCCACTCTCTTGCCCATTCTCCTAATCTGTCTAAGTCCTTCTACAGCCTACCTGTTTTCTCAAAACTACCTGTCCCTACACCAATCTGTAACCTTGGCAACAAAGCTATCTATTCCCACATCTAAATCATTGATATGCAGCATCAAAGGAGTGGTCTCAACACCAGCCCCTGCGGAACACCACTAGTCACTGGCAGCCAATGAGAAAAGGATCTTTTTATTCCTACTCGCTGCCTTTTACCAATCAGCCAATGCTCTAACCATGCCAGTAATTTTCCTGTAATACCATAGGCTCTTAACTTTGTAAGCAGCCTGACATGTGGCACCTTGTCCAAGGCCTTCTGAAATATACAACATCCACTGCATTCCCTTTATCTGTCCTACTTGTAATCTCCTCCAAGAATTCCAACAGATTCGTCAGGCAAGATTTTCCCTTAAGGAAACCGTGCTGACTTTGTTCTATCTTGTCCTGTGTCGTTGCTATGTACTCCATAACCTCATCTTTAACAATTAACCCCAACATCTTCCCAACCACTAAGCTCAGACTAACTGGTCTATAATTTCCTTTCTGCTACCTTCCTCCTTTCTTAAAGAATGGAGTAACATTTGCAGCTTTCCAGTCACAGTCATAATGCCAGTGCCCAATGACTTTTGACAGATCTTTACTAATGCCTCCATAATCTCTTCTGCTGCCTCTTTCAGAACCCTAGGGTGAAGTTCATTAGGTCTGGGTGACTTATGTATGCTTAAGTCTTTCAGCTTTTTAAGCACCTTCTCCCCTGTAACTGCATTCACTTTGTTTCCCTCACACCCTTCAATATCTGGCACACTGCTGGACCATAAGACATGGAGAAGAATTAGGCCATTCAGTCTGCTTTGCCATTCGATCATGGGTGATCCCAGATCCCACTCAACTCCATACATCTTTCATTCTCACCATATTCTTTGATGCCATGACCAATCAGGAAACTATAAGCATGGACTTGGCCCCTACCGTAGTCTGTGGCAGAGCATTCCACAGATTTACTACTCTCTGGCTAAAAAAAATCCTCCTTACCTTTGTTCTAAAGGGTCGTCCTCAATTTTGAGGCTGTGTCCTCTAGTCCTCTAATCCCCACCACAAGAAACATCCTCTCCACATCCACCTTATCTAGTCCCTTCAATAATTGGTAGGTTTTAATAAGATCCCCACACACTCTTCTAAATTCCAGTGGGTACAGGCACAAAGTTGCCAAACATACTTCATACGTCAACCTCTTCATTCCCAGAATCATCCTCATGAATTTCCTTTGGACTCTCTCCAATGGCAATACATCCTTTCTAAGATATGGCGCCCAAAACTGTTGAAGGTACTCCAAGTGCAGCCTGACTGGTATCTTATAAAGGCTCAGCATTATCTCCATTTCTATTGTTACTTTCACTTTAGTTTTAAAAATAAAGACATTCTTCCTTTTCTCATCTGAATCCTGTACTGTGTTGACATTCAAGGGAACAATATTAGTATAATCTTATGACATTCTGTTTTGCCATATATAATTATCACAGCTTTGCTGATTAAATGCCTGTATGATATTAAAAGATGCACGTCAAATTTCTTCCAACTATAAATCATGAAGAACTCATCCTTTTCAATTTCTAAAATATAAAACTATAGACTTTTCACATTTTTACTATGACTTAAAATTATGCCACCCGGCCTGCAAAATCTATGTCGGCTCCTGGCAAAGGATCCAGTCAATTCCATTCCTGATCCATTTTTTCTGTAACTCATTTTCACTAGAGATAATTTACATTACTGAATTGATATTAGATTCATGAAGGTTTTTGGATCTGAGAGGAAACTTGAACATCCACACTGTTATAGAGAGAACATCCAGACTGCACAATGAAAGCACTCAAAATCAAAATTGAAGCCAGAGCAATGAATCTATGGGACAGAAGCACTAACTGCTGTATTACCATGCTGATCACTTTGACTCCCCTGGTCTTCCAAAATCCTGTCAAGTTGTTCAGCTCCAAGTAAGTTTGGTGTCACATCTTACTACATGTTGACTCCTGACTACCTGTCTTAATTCTCATCTCACTTGCTTTGTAAATAGGATTTTTTTTTAAATCTCAGCTTGACGCTCTGCATTTTTCCTTTCTACCATGAATGATTCAATACAATAAGTAAGTATAACAAGTGGATTTACCTGAGAAAAGCTGCAAGCAACACCTAAGTGAAAAATGGCTGAGCTCGAGAAAAATAGCTCATTTTACCTGCAGGAAAGAAGTCAATAAATTTGAAAGAGTGCAGAAAATGTAAAGGATGTTGCCAGAACTAGATGTGATGAGTTATAGGGAAAGGTTTAATTGGCTAGGATTTTACTCCCTAGGGCTTAGAAGAACAAGGAGAGATTTAATAGAGGTATACAAAATTATGAGGGGAATAAATAGGGTAAATGCAAACAAGATTTCCCACTGATTTTGGGTGAGACTGGAACTACTGTTTATGGGTTAAGGGTGAAAGGTGAACTGTTTAAGGGGAACACCTTCACTCAGAAGGTATTGAGAGTGTGGAAGGATCTGCCAGTGAAAGTGGTGGATTTGGATTTTATTTCAACACATAAGTGAAATTTGGAAAGGTATATAAATCAGATGGGTATGGAGGGTAATGGGACCAGGTGCAGGTAGATGGGATTAGGCAGATTAATAGTTTGGTAGGGTCTAGAAAGGTCAAAGGGCCCTTTCTGTGCTGTAGTGCTCTATGATTCTATGACTCTAATAATCTCTAGCAAGGACTTTTAAAGTCATTGGTGAGAAATTTTCATAGGAAAGAAATGTTATCTATCCTTATATGCTCTTCATGATTTTATATACCATCCAAAAGGGCATTCCTCAGCCTCCTACATTCCAGTGAACATAGTCTATCTGAGCTTTATTAACTACAGCCTTCCATTCTGGGCAATATTCTGGTGAATAATTTTTGCACTCTCCATTGCTCCTATATCCTGCGGAGTGTGACCAGAACTATACATAATACTCCAAGCATTGTCTAACCATTGTATTCTACAGCAGAAATATGATGCCCCAATTCTTCTACCTCAGTCTATGAGTGGAAGCATAGTATATTCCTTATTCACTACCCTATCTTACCAGTGCTCCCAGTGAGCTATGTACATGGACCACTAGACGCCTCTGTACAGCAATGTCTCCAAGGTCCCTGCAAATTTTGCCATGTGTTTTACCAGACTTCTCAAAGTGCAATACTTCATATTTGACTGGATTAAATTTCATTTGCTACTACTGTGCCCAACTATCCAGATGATCTGTGTCCCCCTGACTCAGAAGTCAACCTTCTCACCATCTAGATCTTCACAGATTTTCTGGTTATCTTTCCAGGAGAACATAAATCATGCCCCATCAACTTTTCTTCTGCTATCACGTCAGCCTCCCCATATGTTGCATTGTCATTCTGTGGTCCAACTTACTTTCTCACAAATTTAAACCTTCTGATAACACTAGCAAACCTGACTGCAAAGATATTTGAATGATTTTGTTCAAGTGCAACCTCTTTAGAGACAGAGATATATATTTTGTTAAAAAGAAGTTTCCACAAACAGAATAATTTATTGAATGGAACAAAGGTGATAAGCAATTTTTGAGATTCTTCTAAATTTTAATGTCCACAGTTGGATGGTGTTACTCAGGTAATATTTAGTCTATACTTTATATTCTCAGTAAGAAGTTTGAACAGTAGAAAATAAATACATATTGAACATTCCATCAGTTTATATTTCAGACAAGATATATTTTTGTTCTTGTTTCAACATTTGATTGAAGTTCAACAATTAGCCTGCAGACAACTTTTAGCAAGTGCATAAAATACATTCTTTCCTCCGGACACTTTTCACTGCCTTAAAGTTTCATGAAACTGAAAGCTTTCCTAAACATTTGAATATCTGTGATACCATCACATGTCTTATCTAATAATGAGAAAAATATGTTCATATTCCAGTCAGTCATCTCATTGCTCACAACTACTTTATAACTTACCTTCACAATTTGTATCATTCATTTTTTTATAGCCGAGGGGACACTCAATTTGGCCATTTTGTATCTTGGGATGAACTGAAGAACAAAAGGAAGAGATAATATTGTCAAAGAGCAAAAAATGTTGCAACTTGAAAGGTTAGCATATAGGTAGGAATGAAACTTGATAAGAATTTTACTCGTAATCAATGCTATTATCTATCAAAACTCTGGACCAGAATCATAACCTTGATAAACTTTCATAAAAGATACAATTTATAGTGCCTGTAAAAGTGTCCACCACCCTTGAAAATTTTCATGTTTTATTGTTTTACAACATTAAATCACAGTGGATTTAATTCGGCTTGCTTTGACACTGATCAACAGAAAAATACACTTTCATGTCAAAGTGAACATGGATCTCTTCAAAATAATCAAAATTAATTACATATATAAAGCACAAATAATTGATTGCTTAAGTATTCATGCCCTTTAATATGACACACCAAATCATCACTGGTGCAGTCAATTGGTTTTAGAGGTCATATAATTAGCTAAGTGGAGATCACCTGTGAGCAGTCATGATGCTTCAATTGATTGCATTAAAAATACACCGTATCTGGAAGGTCCAACTGCTGGTGAGTCAGTATCCCGGCAAAAACTACACCATGAAGACAAAAGAACACTCCAGGCAACTCCACAAAAAGGTTATTGAAAAGCACATCAGGAAATGGTTACAAGAAAATTTCCAAGTCACTGAACATCCCTTGATGTACAGTCAAATAATCAAGAAATGGAAAGATAATGGCATAGCTGTAAATCTGCCTAGAGGAGGCCATCTTCAAAAACTGAAGAAGGGGACGAGTGAGGGAGGCCACCAAGAAACCTATGACAATGCTGGAGGAGTTACGAGCTTCACTGACTGAGATGGAGAGACTGCACAAATAACAATTGTTGCCCGGGTGATTCACCATTCACAGTTTTATGAGAGAATGGCAAAGAGAAAGCCACTGTAGAAAAAAATTCTCACATGAAATCTTGCCAAGAGTTTTCCAGAATGCATGTGGGGACTCTGAAGTCAACTGAAAGAAGGGTCTATCATCTGATGAAATCAAAATTGAGCTTTTTGGCCATCAGACTAAACACTATGCACATCATCAAAAACGCACCATGCCTACTGTAAAACATAGTGGTGGCTGCATCATGCTGTGGGAATGCTTCACTGCAGCAGGCCCTGGAAGGCTTAAAAAGGTAGAAGGTAAAATGAATGCAGCAAAATAGAGAGAAATCCTGCAGGAAAACCTGATGCAGTCTACAAGAGAACTGCGACTTGTGAAAAGATCTGTTTTCCAGCAAGAAAATAACTCCAAGCATAAAGCCAAAGCTACATAGGAATGTCTTAAAAAAGAACAAAGTTAATGTCCTGGGGTGGCCAAGTTAGAGACCAGACCTCAATCCAATTGAGAATTTGTGGCTGGACTTGAAAAAGGCTGTTCTGTCACAATTCCATGCTATCTACTGGACCTTGAGCAGTTTTGTAAAGTAGAATGGGGAAAAATTGTGGTGTCCAGACCTAGACTCAAGACTGTATTTGCTGCTGGTGCATCTGCAGTGTCAAAAAAGCCAAACTAAATCCACTGTGATTCAATTCTGTAAAACAATAAAACATGAAAACTTCCAAGGTGGCTGAATGCTTTTTATAGGCACTGTACAGCAAGATCTATTAAATAAATCTTGTAATTTGGTTTCCTTGCATTAAGCAAAACAATTGGTATCTTCTATTAAAAACTTTATAAGTAATCTGGAAGAATTGCAGCACTGATTTTCTAATGTTTTACAAATTTAAACATATCAACTTTATTTAGCAAGTATTGCTACAGGATTAAAAGTGCACTTAAAACAAACAGATTAATCCATGCAGATATTGTTCCAGATGGTCAATTTTCAAACACTTGCTCTGTGCTTAATTATCCTTATTAAACATGCTCAATATTACTACTACTATGCAGAGCTGTGGTAAAATCTTCCCAGTTTTATATGATGAACCCCCTGAAATACCATTCCAATGGACTTCTCAAACATTTGCTTTACCAACATTCTATGTTTTGTGTATGAGGATTCTCAAACTCTTTAGTGCTACAGCTTTTTGAAGTCTTTCTTCATTAAAATAATTATCTATCATTCTTCCTTCCAAACTAAACAACTTCACTTTTTCACTCATTACTTGCTACTACCCGTCTGTTGGTCATTCCACTACCCAGATCAATTTGTTACTTCCAATATTATGGACTGTACTTTAGAGACTTAACCTTTTGAAAACCATATCCAATGCCTTATGGAAGTCTAAACACAGTATCTTCTCTGGTTTCCCTCTATCCACTCGTCTTGAGACTTGTTAGCCTATTAGTTAGCATAATACCAAATCTTTAGAAATGATAATGGAATTTAATTCCTCCTCAGCATATTCAGTAATTAAGGGAATGTTCTGAACACCTTCTCCCATAAAGTTTGATAGAAAATGCCATTTAACTCCTCCATCATTTGCTGGTTCCCCATAACGATTTTCCTCACTTCATTCTCTAGAGGAGCCAATGTTCATTTGTACCTTTCTTTCTTTTTATATACTTAAAATAACTCTTACTGGTCATTTTATATTCCTCACTAGTTTGTCCTCAACTTATTTTCTCACTCCAGCTTTTTTGTCATCCTTTATTGGAGTCTGAGTTTATCCTTGTCTCTAGCTCTGTGGAGTTATTGGATATACCCTGGTCTCTTTTGCCCTCTTATGTGCTTTTTTTCACGTTAACAGCCCTTTTCACCTTCCTTGGTTAGCCGTGGTTGGTTCATCCCTGCCTTAGAATTTTCTCTCCTTGCAGGGATAAATTGATGACTGTTCTGATTTACCTCTTAAATATCTGCAACTGCCTGCCTTTCCTGCTAAGACGAGACTCCTTTAACCAACTCTATCATCATTACCTTGCAATACCTTTTATTTAAATTAAGCACAATTATTTTTGACCCTAGTGGCTTCATCTCAAATGAATAGATGAATTAATACCACAGACAGAAATAAGTGGGTCTAATCTAATCACTGCTACAAAGACATAATGCAAAGGAGAAAAGCAAAGTACTACAAAGCAGAAATAACATAGAACCATAGAACATTACAGCACAGAAACAGGCCTTTTGGCCCTTCTTGGCTATGCCGAACCATTTTTCTGCTTAGTCATGTGGGATAAAGACGGAGAGAGAAAATCAAGAAATAGTATTAGTTTGGGTGGAGTTAAGAAAGAGTAGAAACCATTTGTAGAATTTATCTGTGGCTTCTCAACCAAGATAATAATAGGCCATAGTATAATGAGGAAATTAAAGGCACATTTAACAAGAGAAATAAAATACTAATGGGATACTATAATTTGTAAGCCTGAGAAAGCCAAATTATATGAAGGACTAATTCAAGTAATGTATCAGAGACAGTTAGAGACCATTTTAGATCTAATATCCAATGAGAAAAGGGTGATTAATAATTTGATAGTTAAGGGCTCTTTAGGGAAGTGATCTCTAGAATAGCGTTTCATAAGTTTGCTTTAAGTGATTCAGTTTAAAACAGGGGCATTAATTTCAACAAAACAAACTGCAAACATGTGACACCTAAATTGGCAAAGTAAATTGGGAAACTCCATTAAATTATATTACAGCAAATGAGTGATGACTATCATTCAAAGAACTACAACGTATACCGTAAACATTTTAAAGTCCACAAAACCCAACCAGAAGTGCAGTCCAGCAAAAGCCAACAGCAGTTAAAGACAGTATTAAAACTAAGGAAAAAGCTTACTACAGTTAGAAAAAGAGCAATAACATCTGAAAATTGAGAAAACTTCCAATTTCGACAATAAAGACTCAGTAATTTATTACGGAAAATAGAATATATGAGTAAACTAGTAAGAAAAATAAGAAAAGGCAGCAAAATACAGGGCCTATTCTCCAAAAGTATGTAGCTTTTTTTGAATTCAATAAAGCTGTAGGAAGCAGGAGTTTGAATGATTCTAAGGGACGGGAGCTGGGAGGACCAATTATCCTTACTTCCGTGGGGAAAATAGGAAAGCTATAAGTCAGGTTGTGCTTGTGATTGCAGGGATCTGCAGATCTCAGTGAGGACAAAAATATGCAGTTTGTGTGTTGACCCTTTAAACAGCACAATTTCAGGAAATGGGATGAATACGGTTCCTTTCATCAGACCAGCATTGTAATACCACTGAGTTTATTTGGAAGAATTACTGAATATGCTCGAAATTTATAAGATAAGTCAGAAATTTGCCCAACAAATGAGAAATTATCTTCCTGTTGAACAGAAACAGAATTAGGCCATCAAGCTTATTATGTCTCCTCTGGCATTTCAGCATGGCTGATTCTGCTTAATACCGTTTTCCTGCCTTCTCCCCGTCACTTTTGACACCCTTGCTAATAAGAATTTATTAACCTCCACGTTAACTTTGCAAAATGACTTGGCCTCCACAGTTGTCTGTGGCAATAAATTCCACAGGCTTGCTACCTTCTGGCCAAAGAAATTCCTCTGTTCTAAAAGGATTACCCTTTAATCTGAGGTTGTGTCTTCCGGTCCCCACTATAGGAAACATCCTTTCCATATCCATTCTGTTATGTTTTGCAACTCCAAAACATAAAACTAATTGAAAGAAAAGCATTGCCACAAATTCACCACTTTTTGGCTGAAGAAATTCCTCCTCATCTACATTCTAAATGGACATTCCTCTATGCTGAAGGTGGGTCCTTGTGGTCTCACCAGCGACTTATAAAGCCTGAACATTACACCCTATTCTTGTCCTCTTGAACATCACATTTGCCTTCCTCACCACTGACTCAACCTGCCAATTAATCATAAGGGAATCCAATACGATGACTCCCAAGTCCCTGAGCACCTTTTTTTTTAATTTTTAATTTTTTTATTTTTTTATTTTTAATTTTTATTTTTTTAATTTTTATTTTTTATTTTTTAATTTTCTCTTAATTTAGAAAATAGTCTATGCCATTATTTCTTCTACCAAAGTGCATGACCATACACTTCCAGACACTGTATTCCATCTGCCATTTCTTTGCAAATTTTCCTAATCTGTCTATGACCTTCTGTAGCCTCTCTACTATCTCAAAACTACTTGCCCCTCCACCTATCTTTGTATGGTCTACAAACTTTGCAACAAAGCCATCATTTCTGTCATCCATGTCATTGCATATAACATGAAGACAAGCAGTCCCAACACAGACCCCTGTGGAACAACACTAGTCACCAGCAACCAACCACAAAAGGCTCCCTTTATTCCCACTCTTTGCCTCCTGGCAATCAGCACTGCTTTATCAATGCTAGCATCTTTCCTGTAATACCATGGCTCTTAATTTGTTAAGTGGCCTTATGTGTGGCACCTTGTCAAAGGCCTTCTGAAAATCCAAGTATACTACATCCATCAATTCCTCATTTTCTATCCTGTTTATTATTTCTTTATAGAATTCCAACAGATCTGTCAGGCAAGATTTTCCCTTGAGGAAACCATGCTGACTAATGGCCTATTTTATCATGTGCCTTCAAGTTCCTGAAACCATATACTTTAATTGACTCCAACGTCTTCCCAACCACTGAGGCCAGACTAACTGGCCTATAATTTCCTTTCTTCTATCTCTCTCCCTTCCTGAAGAGTGGAATGACATTGCAATTTTCCAGTCTTCCAGAACCACTGCAGAATCGAGTGATTCTTTAAAGAATATTACTGTTGCCTCCACAATCTCTTCAGCCACCTCTTTCAGAACCCTGGAGTGTACACCATCTAGTCCATGTGACTTACCTACCTTTCAATTTCCCTAGGACCTTCACACACTTTTAAGCCCAACACTCTTGAACTTCCCACATACTGAAACATCTTTCTCCCCTTGTGAAGAAAAAAAAGTGATGCATTTCTTCTAAACTCAAATGACTTATTACACTTCAATGGGCAGACATGGGCAGATACTCCTCTCAGATTCATTTTAAAACTTCCTCGTCGCCAATGTTATGTGCAATAGTAATCCCTCCACCCCCCATCCCATACCAGACCAGTTAGAATGCTCTTCACTGTACATCTGCAGGAATTTGTGTGCCTTTGCTGACATACCAAATCTCCTCAAACTCCAATTGAAATATAGCTGCTGCCATGCCTTCTTCATAAATGCTTCAATATGGTGGGTCCAAGATAGATTCTCAGAGATATTGACACCTAGGAACTTGAAACTGCTCACTGTTTCCACTTCTGATTCCTCTATGAGGACTGGTGTGTGTTCCTTTGTCTTACCCATACTGAAGTCAAAATTGGTTCTTGGTCTTACTGGCATTAAATGCAAGGTTGTTGCTGTAGCACCACTTAACTAGCTGATATATCTCACTCCTGTACACCCTCTCAGCACCATCTGAAATTCTGCCAACAATAGTTGGTTCTTCAGCAAGTTTATAGATAGCATTTGAGCTGTGCCTAGCCACACAGTCATTCTGGTTCTGAAATTTGTTATTTTATGGCACAGGTATAGAATAAGGCGTAAGAAATATAATTTATAAAACACATATAAATAGTGCAAAAGTTGAATAGTGAGATGGTATTCATGGACCGTTCAGAAATCTAATGCCAGAAGAGGAAAAACTGTTCTGAAAAAACACTGAGTATGGGCCTTCAGGCTCTTAACCCTCGAGGTAGTTGAGGCAGTTGAAGTCTTCCATTCTCTTGACTTCTGATTTTGAGATTTTGAACTGATTATTTTTAAGATTAAAACTGAAAGCCACAGTTGAAAACCTCTGCCAATAAATTCAGTCATAGAATAATTTACTGGAAACTACAAGAATGAATTATTATGGACAGTGTGTGAATACTTGGAAAGAAAAAAAACTAAATTGAACAGAGTTTTAGAATTTTTCAGAGATATTGTGTTGAAGTTAAAAAACAGAAATGGCTGGGTTCTTGACAATAACCATTTATTCCATACTGTTCTATATAAAGAAATGACCTCTATCAATATTCTAAGCCTACAAGTACATGGGCAGGAAGTACCAAAGATCTTCCAAGTCTAATAAGTTATATTTACCATGATCTCTTTACTTTGGACCATACAGGTTTGATAAATTGGCTCTCTATTTTGCCTAGTACTGTTACACTGCCTGAAAATATTAACTTGACAATCACTTTAATTAAGAGATGTAAACCTGTCCCTACACCTCCCCTCTCACCATCTTTCAAGAAGCTCAACAGTCTTTCCTGGAAAGGCACATGCACCTCCACAGCTTTGTCCACTGCATTTGGTGCTCTCAATGTGGCCTCCATTCCTGAAACTAGGTGCAAAGTAGGCCACTGCCTTACTATCCACCTGAGTTCTGACCACAGTGGCCACTTTGAACTTCTGGTTGCAAGCCATTTTAAGCTATTCCCACTCCAACCTATTCACTCAGCCTCCTCTGTTGCCAGGTTGAGACAAAACACAAACTACAGGAACTGCACCTTATATTCACTGTACACATTTCTCCGTATGCAGTACATTATTCTCTTTAACTTCTGCCATCTCCAACAGAATCATACCATCAAGCACATCATTCCCTCCCCCACCACTCTACTTTCTGTAGGGATCACTCTCAATGTGACTCTCCTGTCCACTCTCGTCCCACCCCAATGATTCTCCTCCTGACAATTATCCCTGCAAGCATGACAAATGCTACACCTGCCCCTACACCTACTCTTCACCACCATTCAAGGCCACAAATAGTCCCTCTTGCTGATGTGAGTTGGTGCAGACTCCTCTATTTTGATGAGAAATGATTCAGATCAGGGTACTACTTTGCCAAGCACTTTTGCTCTATCTGTGGCAAAAAGCAGGTTCTCCTGATGACTACCCATTTCAATTCAACTTTTCATTTCCATTTTGATATGTTCGTCCATGGGCTCAACTTCTGCCACAATGAAGCCAAACTCACGTTGGAGGAACAACACCTCATATTCCATCTGGGTAATTGCCTGAACATGAATTTCACTAACTTCTGATAATATCTCCCCCCTCCCTCTTTCTCTTTTTTTCTGGTTACCCTCTCATCCCTTCTCTTCTTCTCACTTGCCCATCATGTCCCTCCAACAACCCTCCTCCTTCTCTTTCTTCTATAGTCCACTTCCCCCTCACCTGGTCTCTCCCATCACTTGTCAGCTTGTAGTCTTTCCCCTCCCTTACCTTAAATGTAAAGTTCAATTTCAATGCATATAGTGAACCCCACAGGTAAACTGTAAAATAAACAGTAACAAGAACTCAGTGGTGGCACAGTACTCATTTGCTTCACAGTCTGGATAATCAACAATGTTTCAAGCATTTTTGTCTACAATGCTTCTGGTAAATGTCACAAATAGGGTGTGATGGAGACCCTGTTGATCATCTGCAGTTGGCCACAGTTTCTGGTTGCAGTTCCACATCTCCTGCAGTCACAAATGAAAGTAATCCAGCTTCTTTTCTAGCAATTGGATGTTAGCAAGTAAAATTATGGTGAGAGCAGGCCAACAGGGATCTGCTTTAAGTATCACTCAAATACCAGCTCACTTCTGTGTCCTTGCTCACTGCTTCTGACAGCTTCCCAAGTAGATTTGATAATAAATTTACTTTGAACTTTTGAAGCAAATGGGAACCTCTGACTGCAGCAATAAAAGATTGAAGATGTCATTGAACACAGCCAGTTGGTAGGCACAGGTTTTCAGTGCCCTACCTGATACACCATCAGGGCTTGAAAGGATTCATCATCTTGAAGATGTCCTGATGTTGGCCTCCAAGACAGAGAACATAGTTCATAGGATTACCAGATACTGCAGATGTAGTTTTCTTCTCCCTTTCTAAGCATGCATGAGAGTCATTGAACCCATCTGGGAGTGAAGCATCACAGCCATTCATGATGTTAGGTTTCACTTTGTATGAAGTAATAGCCTGCAAACCCTGCCAGAGCTGTCATGCATCTGATTCCATCTCTAACTTCAATCAGAATTGCTTTTGTGTTTAAAATAGTCTTCTGTAGGTCATACCTGGACTTTTTGCATAGTTCTGGATCACCAGTCTTGAATGTCACAGCCCTCAGCAGACCACAAATCTCCTAGTACATCCACAACTTTTGATTTGGACATATGCAGTATGTTCTCGAAGGGTCACACTCAGCCACCCAGGTTGTGATGAAGACAATTGTGGCATATTCATTCAGGTTCAAAGATAAATCCCTGAATATTGTCCAGAACACAAACTCAATGCGGTCCTGTAAGTGCTCCTCCATCTCCCTTGACCATACCTCATTGGTCCTCAGCACTGGAACTACTATCTTTAGTCCCTGCCTATGTGCCAGGAGTAGAAGTACAGCCAGTTGATCGGACTTTCCAAAATGTGGGCATAGGATGACACAGTAAGCATTCTTGATAGTTGTATAACAGTGATCAAGTCCATTGACTTCTCTGGTTCCACATGTGATATGCTGGCGGTAGCTGTTTCAGAGACTTCTTCAAGCTGGCCTGGTTGAAATCCCCCTGCAATGATAGGGAAGGCATCCAGGTGTCCTGTTTTGTGAAAACTGATCACTGTGCTCAGCTCCTCCAGTGCCTGCCTAATATTGGCAAGAGGTGGAACGCACCAAGATGATAGCAGAAATCTCCCTTGGCAGATAAAAAGGACAACATTTGACTGCCATATCTGTGCACCACGATGAGTTAATCACAAAGCAGACTCTACCTCCTCTACCTTTTAATGACTGATCGGTTCTATCTTTGTGGAGAATGGTGAAGTCATTGGGCTGCTGGGTTGTGTCCGAAATGGCGGGTGTTAGCCATATTACCGTGAAGAAAAGTACACAGTAGTCTCTGATGTCCCTCTGGTACTACAATCTTGCTCTGAGATCTTCAATTTTATTTTATAAAGATTATATATTTGCTAGCAGGATCATTGGGAGTGGGCGGTCTAAGTCTTCTGCATTTCAATCATACCTGTAAACCAGCATGCAGTCCCTGCTTCCATTTTCTTAGAGCAGAATTTCACTCATGACCTGAGTCTGTAATCCAGTGCCGTCAATTTTGAGTATTAATACATTTTTAAATGTCTTAAAACAATGTTACTTACTTAAGTAACCATGCCTCTGACTGTGGATTCTCATCAGAGCTGCACAAAAAGAATTGCCACATGTTGGCTCACAAGCAAGAGAAAATCTGCAGGTGCTGGAAATATAAACAACACACACAAAATGCTGGAAAAACTCAGCAGGCCAGGCAGCATGTATGGAAACAAGTTCAGTTGAAGTTTCAGGTCGAAATGCCTTCCATAGATGCTACCTGGCCTGCTGAGTTACTCCAGCATTTTGTGTGTGTTGCCACATATCAGTGCCATTGTGAAGAATATAGGGTCAGGTGAACTTAATTTTAACACATGCAATCAACATTCATAAAATGATACTTACAGGTCATATACAGACCCTAGTTTCTCAAGGTGAACCTAAATTAGTGCATGAATGCGATTAATCACTCCCTGCAGTGTGCACGCTTTCTAAATCTACATGCCTTCTCTGTCTAATGGAGATGTAATTCCTTTTCCTCGGGTACAGAATTGATCTTATGAGAAATTGCAATGCATTGCACTCAGATTAGAAAAAACAGGTTTTAGAGTCCAAGCAGCTTAAAATGTGAATTGTGCAAAATGGAGAATCGTGTGAAAAGTGCCTCTAGTGGCTCACTGAATAATTCAACTGCTGAGTGAATGAAATACTATGAAAAGTTGCTTCCACATTAGTACCCCCCAGTTTACTAAAACAGAAAAGTTAAACCAATTTTAATTGACAGTGATCCAAATGAACACTGCTCAAAGAACTTCACATTCTGTGTACAATCTATTTGCTAAATATTTGTAGCACACAGAAATTTGGGGTCTGAATGTGAATGACTGTGGTTTTACAATTCAAAATTGAATTGCAAAATTATTAAAAGCATAGTGCCACATGAATTAATTTCTAGACCTATACCTTTCTGAATTTTGCATTGCAATTGAGTTCACTGATGATTAAGTAGCTTTGAAAATTTAATAATTGAAATGATGACGGGAAATGTATCTAGTAATTAGTGCAAATTAAGGTCCAACAGGCAGAAATGATGACATTTCGTGATTTTGGATGAGGGAGAAATGTTTGTCAGAATTCGGAAGAAATGGATTTTTTCTTTTGTCATAGGCACAGTTGTGCGATAATAAGTATTTGCAAGGCTAACGATAAATTTAACGTATCAAGAAATAGATTTCAGCCTGTTTGAAAAGTCAGTCTTCACTTTGTGTATTTAGGCATCCTTGAAATAGCTTCTCCCTCTGATATCTATTAGAGACCTAGCCTGAAAGAATGTTTTAATATTCTCAGACAAGTTCCTGTTGGACACAATAGGCACTGCTAAACAATCTGAACCAAATTGGCACAGTCACCCAATCTAAACTACTTGTCATCTCTCTGAAAATAATACTTCTTCACACAGAGAGTGGTGAATCTGTGGAATTCTCTGCCACAGGAAACAGTTGAGGTTGGTTCATTGGCTATATTTAAGAGGAAGTTAGATATGGCCCTTGTGGCTAAAGGGATCAGGGGTTATGGAGAGAAAGCAGGTACAGGGTTCTGAGTTGGATGATCAGCCAGGATCATACTGAATGGCAGTGCAGGCTTGAAGGGCCGAATGTCCTACTCCTGCAACTATTTTCTATGTTTCCATCTGGGATCAAGTTTATACTGTGTATTATCTGAACACATGAACATGTTTAGTGTTTTACATCGAGAGAACTTCTTTTAAGAATCATTTATAAAGTGACTCGAAGAGTCATATACATCACAGGAAATGGCCCCTGTATTATATCTCATAATTTCCACAGCTGTAAAGTAATTCATTTTATTTTTATTCCAAATTATTCTGAGATTGGCAAACATTTCGTCCTCAACCAGCATCACTAAATATTATCATTACTGCCTAGTGAAACTTGCTGTGTGCAAATTGCCTTGCATGTTTATTTGCATCATGTCCATATCAACCAAAATCAGAATCAGAATCAGGTCTATTATCACTGACAGATGCTGTGAAATTTGTTATTTTGTGGCAGCTATACAGTGCAAGACATAACTTACAAAAATAAATAAATAGCACAAAAGATGAATAATGAGTTATTTTTCATAGGTTCATGGACAGTTCATATTTCTTTTGGCAGAGCAGAAGAAGCTGTACTTAAAATATTGAGTGTGAGTCTTCAGGCACGTACCTCCATCCCAATGGTAATAAGGTAAAGAGGACTTATCCCTGATGGTGAGTGTTTTTAATGATGGAGACCACCTTCTAGAGGCACCACCTCTTGAAGTTGTCCTCGATGATGATGAGGGTTGTGTCTATAATGCATTTCTGGGCATTGGAGTGTCCATACGGGGCTGTGATGCAGAGTCAGAATGCTCTCCACCGTACATCTATACAAATTTGTCAGAGTCTTTGTCGACATCACAAATCTCCCCAAGCTCCTAATGAAGCAGAGCAGCTGACTTGCTTTTTTGTGATTGCATAAATGTGTTGGACCCAGGATAGATCCTCTGAGATGCTGACACTCAGAAACGTGAAGCTGCAGAGCTATAGAATACTCATCCATACTAATCCCATTTAAAGCAATTGATCAACACACACAAAATGCTGGTGGAACATAGCAGGCCAGGCAGCATCTATAGGAAGAAGTACAGTCGATGTTTCGGGCTGAGACCCTTTGTCATGACTAACTGAAAGAAAATAGATTTGAAAGTGGGAGGGGGAGGGGGAAATCCAAAATGATAGGAGAAGACAGGAAGGGGAGGGATGAAGCTAGGAGCTGGAAAGTTGATTGGCAAAAGGGATACACAGCTGGAGAAGGGAAAGTATCATGGGATGGGTGGCCTAGGGAGAAAGGGAAGCAGAGAGAGAAAAAAAGGGGGGCAATAAATAAATAAGGGATGGGGTAAGAAAGGGAGGAGGGGCATTAACAGAAGTTAGAGAAATCAATGTTCATGCCATCAGGTTGGAGGCTACCCAGACGGAATATAAGGTGTTGTTCTTCCAACCTGAGTGTGGCTTCATCTTGACAGTAGAGGAGGCCATGGATAGACATATCAGAATGGGAATGGAACTTGGAATTAAAATGTGTGGCCACTGGGAGATCCTGCTTTCTCTGGCGGACAGAGCATAAGTATTCAGTGAAACGGTCTCCCAGTCTGCGTCAGGTCTCACCGATAATTAGAAGGCCGCACCGGAAGCACCGGACGCAGTATACCACACAGGCCTTCTAGGGTTCCAGGATCTCTTTCACATTTAATTCCATGTCCCATTCCCATTGTCAACTGTACTTCTTCCTATAGATGCTGTCTGGCCTGCTGCGTTCCACCAGCATTTTCTGTGTTGCTTGAATTTCCAGCATTTGCAGATTTCCTCGTGTTTTCGTTTTTAAAGCAATTGATCTATAGCCTAATATGACTTGGCGATTCATGTGCACATCTAGGTACTTCTGAAATTTTGTGATATTAATTGCCTCCACCGTCCTCTCAGACAATATATTCCAAAATCCGATCATCCTCTGGGCTTAATGATTCTTTCTTAGGTCCATTCTACACCTCCTGCCCTTTTCTTAAATTAATGCTTCTGGATTCAGAGCCATAGGAGAAGCTGCCTAACACTAACACAATTTACACCCTTCATTGTTTTGAGTATTTAATTCAGGTTGCCCCACCGTCTTAACTCCTTAACTCTTCTATTTAATCATATCTTATTTATTCATTCCTTGTCTATATAAATTTGATGCTTACAATTACACCAATGCCATTGGAAATGGCAAAGAGTTCAACTTCAAATTTTGTTTCATTGTTTTTTCAAGAAAAGGGAATCCTTAAAATAAATTGCAGTTGTTCATCATGTGCATTTCAAAAGAATGTTCAATTTTACAGTTGCAGATTTTTCTAAATTTACTTCCTCAAAGTTCATAGCCAACCAAATAACTTTGATCCAAAACTTTCATGTTTTTAAATTATCTGTTATACCCCAATGCTTATAGTTATCAAGGACTGAATGCTAAACAACTAAGCATAAATACTACTTTGTTGCCAACATTATACAATATATAGTAATAGTTCATATCAAATACCACCAAATCTATTTTGACTTCACAGATAGAGGAGAGCCTCAATGTTGATAATTACAAGGGTTCTGTTGGAGCAATGCATATTATGCTTACTATGTTACCCAGTCATATGAGTGGGGGCATGGTAAAAGTGAAGGGAACAAGTTATGTATTCATGCTTTGTTTGTGTTTGTTTCCATTGCCGTATCATTCACGTGGGCTTTCAAAAACAGCATTGAAGGTAATACTGATAATTACGCTGACTGTCTCTATTTTCTCAATCATTTCACTGGAGGTTACCCTAGAGAGCTTGTCAAAAGTTGCCAGTGAGCCAGCCCAGAGGAAGGATATCTGAGGGCCAAAGTTTTACCACAGGAACATTTTGGTGATGAACATAAAATTGCAATGGCCTACATGGAAGAGGCTTTTCCTTGACCACATATCAAATCACATGATGTGAAAGCTGTTCAAGAATACAGCCCCTTTTTTAAAGAGGCTGTTGCAATGCCATGGAATGCATGCAGGATATGCCTGCTAATGAGGGTTGTCATAAATAAATTGCCTGATAAACTTGGGAAAAAATGAAGATCAGTGATAGATAAAATGCAAGAAAGGTACAACTGTAAGGTTACTTTCACTGACATTGTTGATCTTATTGAAAGATTGCTACACACCCAGTGTTTGGGAATGTATACGATGCTAAACCACCAGCAGTAAGCAAAGGTGTGATCAAAAGTAAATCACAAATTCATTCCAAGATTAAAGGAAGCAGCTAAACCACTATTGTAGCTACTTTGAAAAACTAAAACTGAGCCTGGAACTAAGATCAGGTTTGCCTGTTCTGCAAGTGTGAACATACTTCAGATTTGTGCTCTAAATTGGTGAAAAAAGTTCAGAATGAGACAATTGTCTTCCTAAAAGAAAATGGTGTCTGCTTTGGTTGTTTGTATATGGGACACTTCAGTAAGGATTGCAAAAGCATCTTTTATGCGAAATATGCAGTGGCAAGGATCCCAGCATACTTTATATTTACTCTGATGAAAAAAGTGTAGTTTCAAAACAAGCCATGAATGAATCAAGTACAGCAGCGAGTTACACCCAGGTATCAAAGGGCCTTACAGAGCTGGTGATCATGATTGTAAACTTCCTATAATTTCAGTGCAGGTGAAGTCTAAGAAGGGTTACAAGATAGTGGTTACTTATGCTTTCTTAGATCAAGGAAATACTGCAGTGTTCTACACAGAGAGCCTCATGAACAAGCTCAGACTGACAGGAAAAAGAACACATATTCTCTTATGCACCATGGGTTAAGAGAAAGTTGTGATAGCTACATTGCTTCAGGATTGGAAGTGGCTGGCTTAGATAATGAAAACTATTGTGAACTGCCTAACATCTATACAGAGGGACATATGCCTGTCCACAAAAGGAACGTTCTTCATCAGAGAGATCTTCAAGAATGGTCTCATATGAAGACCATAAGAAATAGGTGCAGAATTAGGCCATCTGGCCTATCAAGTTTGCTCTATCATTCAATCATGGCTGATCCTTTTTTCCTTCTCCTCAAACGCAATTCTCGATCTTCTCCCCATAACCTTTGATGGCATGTCCAATCATATACATTTACCAGAAATTGAGCTGTTGGTAGGGGTGAATGTGCCTAAGGCATTGGAGCTGCTGCAAGTGATTTGCAGTGTTAATAATGGACACTATGCAACCAAACAATGCTGGGTTGGATGTTAAAGGACCATTGAAAGGAGACCATGATGGTGGAAGACTATGACTGGCTGGAGATAACAGTTAATGGGACTTCAGCTTTGTACTTGGATGAGCTTAGGTAGCAGCAATTCAAGATAGATTTTCCTGAATGCAGTCAAGAGGAACAATCTGGCTTGTAAGGTGAAGAGCACAATCCAGGACAGTCTGCCTACCAGGAAAAGGATAGTTATGTAAATCTTCAGATTTCATGTCACCTGTGCCTTGGTAGCATGTAGCTGTAATTAGTACAGTATAAAAATTAGGGAGCTGGAATGTGAAAGCCATGCATTTGTTTTCTATCTACATTGTATTCTGTTCTGCATGCTTATTACGGTAACTAGTTACATAACTGGACAGCATGGTAAAAGAGAAGGGAGTAAGTTATGTATTCGTGCTTTGTCCGTGGTAATTTGTAACTGGGGACCGACAGATGTCTTAACTTTAGCTGACTGCTCAATTATGCTTAATTACATTAGGGTATGCTTAAATTTAATTGCTTCAAGATTGTATATTTGCTAATTACTAATAAAGGATTGATTATATATCTTTGATTATTGGAGCTGAGCGCACATCATGCAAGTATAACAAATCCATGGGGTTGCCAACAGCGGTAATCTTTTGGTTAGAGTTGTCCCTGAAGGTTCAATTGCAGAAAATATTTAACAATCCAGAAGGCAAATTTTTCTCAATGCTTAAAATATTTGTAAAATATTAACTGATAGTATGATTAATTTTAATCCTCTACATTCTCAGTAACTCACCCTTGCACATTGTTGAATTAAAGGTATAATTCCAAATATCTTCTAAAAATTACGCCCACTCCCTTCACCAACATTCCTGGCCATGCTCTGCTCTCCACCTCTTAAATGCAGCAAGCCCGTTACTGGACTCCAGTGCTAGCTACATGTCTGCCAATGATCCAAATCCCAACTTTGGCCTTACAATTAACATTTGTTCCTGGTTCCATCTTCTGCTTCACATCTAGCCAAGTTCTTAACTACGGTTTCAATCATGCCTATAACCCACCCAAGCTCCAGTTACACAGCTACGCACATGCTGATCCCTGGTTCTACTCAGACACACCTTTCACTTTCCAGATGCATACCTACCCACATTCCTGACCTCCATCTCTGAACCTCTTCCCAGCCTTGAGTTCAAGGCATGCAGCTTCCTGCTGTCCTTCTCCCTGCCTTCAGCTGCATTTTTATTGTTTTACCAAAGCCAAGTACTGAACATAGAGAAATAAAAGAAAAACAACTACAGAGGTTGGAAATCTGAAAGAAAAACAGAAAATGCTGTAAATAGCAGCATTGTGAAGTGAGACACAGTTAATATTTCTAGTCAAAGATGCTTCATCACAACTGGGAAAAAGAGATAAACAAGTTAGTTTCACATTGTAGACAAGGTAAAGGTGGTAACATAGGAAGATGCGTAAATGTGAATTTGAAAGTTTGAAAGTGACAGGGCAAGTTGAGAGTATGACAAGAAAGAAAATAAGAAACTTTGATTCGTAAGTGAAGTCAGGAAGTTATGTTAATCTGTTTAAGATGTCAAAATGCTAGTTGGACCACCACATGAGTGTTGCATCCAATTCAGTCAACACACTGATGGAAAGATACAAAGACTGCAGAAACAGTTCAGAATAAAATTTTGTTCTGAACAAAATATATATTTTTTTAATTTGGAGCAAAGAAGGTTAGACAAGTCCCCTGGTCCTGATGGAATGCATACCAGCATAATGAAAGAAATGGCAGAACATATAGTAGAAGCTTTGGCGATAATCTACCAAAATTCTCTGGACCCTGGGCAGGTCCTGATGGATTGGAAGACAGCGAATGTCATGCCACTGTTTAAGAAAGGATGTAATCAAAATGCAGGTAACTATAGGCCACACACACAAAATGCTGGTGAACACAGCAGGCCAGGCAGCATCTACAGGAAGATGCACTGTTGACGTTTCGGGCCGAGACCCTTCGTCAGCACTAACTAAAAGAAAAGATAGTAAGAGATTTGGAAGTAGGAGGGGGAGGGGGAAATAGAAAATGATAGAAGACCGGAGGGGGTGGGGGTGAAACTAAGAGCTGGAAGGGTGATTGGCGAAAGTGATACAGAGCTGGAGAAGGGAAAGGATCATGGGACAGGAAGCCTCGGGAGAAAGAAAGGAGGAGGGAAGCACCAAAGGGAGATGGAGAACAGGCAGAGTGATGGGCACAGAGAGAACAAAAAGGGGAGGGGGGGAAGAAGGGGAGGAGGGGCATTAACAAAAGTTAGAGTAGTCAATGTTCATGCCATCAGGTTGGGGGTTACCCAGACGGAATATAAGGTGTTGTTCCTCCAACCTGAGTGTGGCTTCATCTTGACAGTAGAGGAGGCCATGGAAAGACATATCAGAATGGGAATGGGACGTAGAATTAAAATGTATGGCCACTGGGAGATCCTGCTTTCTCTGGTGGACAGAGCGTAGGTGTTCAGCAAAACGGTCTCCCAGTCCCAGTGGGATCCTGTTGGAGGTCGCGGAAGTTACGGAGAATTATATGTTGGACCCGGATGCTGCTGTGCTGGTAGGTGAGGACAAGGGGAACCCTATCCTGAGTGGGGTAGCGGGATGATGGTGTGAGGGCAGATGTACAGGAAATGTGAGAGATGCATTGAGAGCAGAGATGATGGTGGAAGAAGGGAAGCCCCTTTGTTTAAAAAAGGAAGACATCTCCTTCATCTTGGAATGAAAAGCCTCATCCTGAGAGCAGATCCTGCCCTTACACTTCCTCCCTCACCACCATTCAGGGCCCCAGACAGTCCTTCCGGGTGAGGCGACACTTCACCTGTGAATCGGCTGGTGTGGTATACTGCGTCTGGTGCTCCCGGTGTGGCCTTTTATATATTGGTGAGACCCGACGCAGACTGGGAGACCGTTTCACTGAACACCTACGCTCTGTCTACCAGAGAAAGCAGGATCTCCCAGTGGCCACTGTTAAATATTCGTGACACGTGACAGTGGCATGACTGTTACGTGACTGGGGTTGAAGCTATACTGGACTTGAGGTAATGGTCTTGTGATGGTGGAGTGACGTCATTTACCCACCAGTAGAGGTCATGTGATAGGTTTTTGTTTTTTTTTACAGGGTATAAAAGGAGGACCCCTCCCTGTGAGGAGGGGCAGTTCGTGGCTGGATTTGCCATGTTGACTTCATGCCACTGTGTGATTTAATGTGGTGATGCAGTTTAGTTGAAAGATGAAGTTTTATCTAATGTCTAAAGTTTAACAGGTCATTGCCAGCAGTTTCTTTACAATACTGCTAGTTGAGAATCAGTGGAGAGTGAAGATCGGAGTTCGGGAGTTAGAGATCGAGGAGAATCGATTTCAACGGTGAAACAGGTTGAAACTTGTTTGATCCTTATTCGGAAGGAATTCATTGACTGTTCTCATGTTAATCCCTGCGAAATAGCAGAAAGGATTGGGAATAGTTCTGTAAAGGAAAGGTCAGTGCCTTTAAGCCGTTTCGTTTCGTAAATTCTTCATGGGAAAAAGTTCGATCTTGGGAACCGAAACAACACGACGTGAAAGATAATTTAAATTGTCTTAAAAAGTCTCTCCCTTAAATGGACTGTGAGCATTTTGAACTTTTGGCAATACTACTTTAAAGAACAGTTTTTGCAACATTGCTTTAAGAACTGCTTAAGCTTCATTGCTTTAAGAACTGTTTAAGCTACCGCACAGCAGCTGATTTCCGGTTACATTAGTGATTTGTTTACTTACGGGGGCTTGTTATAGTGTTTAATAAACATGTTATTTGTTATAAAAACTCCTGCCTGACCCATTATATTAATTGTTGCCTATATCCGTAACATAAATATGGGGGCTGCGTCCGGATTGGATCATTTGAGTTTAAATGCTTGTTAGATTTTGATTTGGTGTTTTGGAAAAGGGGAATACTTGATTCTTTTGTTTGATTGGCTTGTGAGTGGTATTCGGCAACAATGAATGTTGATGAGTTTCTGGTTTCGCCAGGCACGGAGTTGTTAGCGAAGGCGAATAAAACTGAGGTATCTGAGATAGCTAGCAGATTGCAACTTAAAGGTATTTTGACGACTACATCGAAGGCTGTAATAGAGAGAAAAGTCATGTCACACTATGTTGATTCGGGTGATTTAGATGAATCGATTTTAGAGTTGTTTCCTATAAGTAATCTGGAGATGCAGTTGCAAATCGAACAAATGAAGTTGGAGTGTTGTAGGTTAGAAGCTGATAAGAAAAAAAGGGAATTTGAATATGCAATGATGGAATTAAGGTCTGGGAATCAGTCTTCTGGTTCTAAAAAGCCGTTTGTTGCTAGTCAAGAAATTGAATTGGTCCCACCATTTAGTGAAACAGAAGTGGAAAGATATTTCCAACATTTTGAAACTATTGCTCGGATGTCAGAGTGGCCGAAAGATAAATGGTCAGTGTTGTTACAGAGTGTAATTAAAGGCAAAACACAAGTTTACACAGCTTTAACTGCTGCACAAGCACTTGATTATGATATTGTGAAAATTCATATTTTAAAAGCATATGTATTAGTCCTAGAAGCATATAGAGAAAGATTCAGAAGTTTGAAGAAGTCTGTGGAAAAGACTTATGTGGAATTTGCCAATGATAAAGCTATGTGTTTTGAGAGATGGGTTTCTTCTAAAAATGTAAATGAGGACTTTGATACATTGAAAGAGTTGGGAGTTTCAAGATGGCGACGTAGACATCTGCCTTTTAGGTGCTCTTCATTTGTTAAACTATAATCACCCTTTAATCAAATCTTTTCGTACTTAATTACATGGGTTGATATTTATGATTTATTTCTTTTCTAAAATAATACTTGATTTAATCTTTTCAAACTTAAAATGTCTGTATCTAAGAAATCGTCTAAAGACCCTCCATCTCTTGAAGCAATTTCCAGTCTTCTGGATACTAAACTGAATACTAAATTTGCAAGTCTGGAAAATAAGCTTACTGCGAAAATGTCTGAGCTTGAAGAAGTCGTTAGATCGTTTGATACCAAGCTTCAATCGCAGGCAGCAGATATTGAATGGCATGAAGAAAAGTTTGCGGCTCTTGACAAGTTAATTTGTGAAAAAATACGTACTATTGAAACTTTGGAGAAGAAGGTACTGTCGACTGCTAAAATAGTGGAGCAGAATAAGTTTAAAATCACCGATCCTGAAAACCGATCTCGCAGACAGAACTTGCGAATTATCGGATTTCCCGAAAATGTTGAGTCAGGTGACTTAACTGAATATTTCTCTAACTTATTGTGGGAAATTTTTGGCGAGGACATTTTGCGGGCTAAACCTACTATTGATCGTGCCCACAGAGTTTCGAGATTTTTGATCTCGAGAGACAAGCCACGAGCTGTGATTGTTCGCCTCCATTATCCTCAGGAGAAAGAGCTCTTAATTCGATTAGCTCGTCAGAAAGGTATGATTTCTCACAGAAACAACAAGTTTCGTATTGTTGAAGATTATTCATTGGAAGTGATGAAGGCGAGAATCGCTTTTAAACCAGTGATGGCACAGATTCATTTGATTGGACTTAAACAAGCTTTAAGATACCCAGCGAATCTTAGAATTACGTTGAGTGACGACAGTCAGCGTTTCTTTAATACTCCGGAAGAAGAGAAGAAATTTGTCGAAGAATATCAGTCTTCTAGTACAAGTTGAACTATGAGTTGTGTTGAAGAATTTTTGGAGAGAAGATGCCATTTCGTTTTGGGCTTTAACTTATGAAGTTGCGGTATAGCTTTTTACTTTGGTCTGTAGACCTGGTTTTTTTTTATTATCATGGTTTATAGATGCTCTTCTAATTTTACTATAATGTCTTTTTTCTTAATTTTTTCCCCTCTGAATTGGATATACACGTAAATACTTTGTAATAATGATTTATTTTTTAAGATGTCGTTTCTTCTTCCCATAAGACTTTGCTTTCTGTAAGCATTTATTTGCTTGTACTTGAAAATGGGACGAATGTTTTGGATTTTTGGACCTTTCTTTATATATTGTAGTGATTATTGAATCCTTTGTTAATCCTATTTTGATGACCTTTTTTTAATAGATTGGTGAATTTACATTTATATTCTGTAATATGGTTTTTTCAAAATGTCATTTCTTCTTCCCATAAGTCTCTGTTTTTGAAACATCATTTTCTTGTATTAGAATATGGAATCTTTTTTTAAAGGCATATTACACTATTTTAAACTTTAATGTTTATCCTTTTTTATTAATGATCTTTTGCTTTATTATATTATTTTTTCATTTTGATTGATATATATTCTTTCTTTTTACAACCCTGTATTTATATCTGGGTGTTATATAATCTCTTTTTATCTTTTCATGGAGTTGCCATCTTGAAATGGGGGTAATATTAGTATTAGTTTGTGCGCCTGCCGCTTGGCTTTCTTTCGTGGGGTTGGGGGAGGGGGTAGGGACCTTTTCTCATGCTTTTGCTTTTTATTTTTTTGCTTTTAGTTTACAGGCCGACTTTAAATTATTAATATTGTTGAAGTGTCATGTTCTCCGGTTGCTCCTGAATCATTTTTCCTTCTTCCGGAATTATGGGCTATGTGTCTTTTTAACCTTTTATGATATATACAATTAATATTGGCATGATGGATAAGTCATTAACTTTATCTCTTGGAATACTAATGGTTTAAATCATCCGATTAAACATAAAAAAATATTTAAAGTATTCCATAGACTAAATGCTAATAGTATCTTTGCACAGGAGACCCATATTAGGAGGGAGGATAATCTATGTTTTTTTAGGTTCTGGAGGGGTCAACAATTTCTCTCGAATTGTACCGCCAAAATTAGGGGTGTGTCTATTTTTATAGACCCCTCAATTTCGTTTACACATCATGAAATTATTTCTGATCCACAGGGCAGATTTTTGTTGATAACTGGTTCACTTTTTAATCGAAAAGTGGCTCTAGTTAATATTTATACTCCAAACTTTGACTGCCCTGAATTTTTTAAACATTTATTTACTTCCCTCCCTAAACTAAATGAATATATGTTGATAATGGGTGGAGATTTCAATTGTTGTCTGAATCCTTTGATGGATAGATCTAAACCTATTCGAATTCTTCTGAATAGATCAGCCTTACTTATTAATTCCTTTATGGTTGATTCGGGAATTACTGAAATATGGCGGTTTTTGAACCCTAAAGATACAGAATTTTTGTTTTTTTCACATGTATATCACAGTTATTCTAGAATTGATTATTTCCTTATTGATCATTGTTTATTAACAGATGTTACTGATTTTAAATATCATTCTATTGCCATTTCGGATCATGCACCTTTGAAGTTATCTATCAAGATTTCGGACTCTTTCAATAATACTAGATCTTGGAGACTTAACACTACTTTGCTTCAAGATCCAGAATTTATCACCCTCATAAAACAGCAAATTGACTTGTTTTTTCAACAAACTATACCGAAGAGATTGACAGAGGAATACTTTGGGACTCTTTTAAGGCTTTTATCCGTGGACAAATTATCTCATATTCCCTCGGTAAAAGAAAACAAAGATATTTAGATATTGCTTTATTAGTGGATAAAATTAAAGAAATTGATAAGATTTATTCCGTGACTCCTACCAAAGAACTTTATAAGAAGAGAGTTGAGCTTCAAATGGAACATAGCTTATTATTATCTTCTTCAATTGAGAATCAATTAATTAAGACCAGGGCTCAATTTTATATTCATAGTGATCGAACTGGTAAATTGTTAGCTAACCAATTAAAAGCTATTTCGACTAAGTGACAAATTATTAAAATTCGTAAACAAGACGGTAATCTGACTACTGATCATAAGGAAATTAATAATACTTTCCAAGATTTTTATAAATCTTTATATCAATCAGAATTTGATGGTGATCTGTCCATGATGGATTATTTTTTTAACAATTTGAATATTCCTAAACTGACAGATGAAGATCGGAGCTTGTTCGATGCTCCTATCTCTATGGCCGAAATAGGAGAGGTTATCTCATCAATGAATTCAGGGAAAGCTCCTGGCCCTGATGGTTATACTATAGAATTTTTTAAAACTTTTTCTTCTTTGCTTTCCCCTTGGTTATGTGAAATCTTTAATGATGCATTTACTAAGAAGAGATTACCCCAGTCTTTTTATGATGCTACTATCTCTCTAATTCTTAAAAAAGATAAGGATCCTACTTTGTGTGCATCTTATTGCCCTATATCACTATTAAATGTAGACTCTAAGATTCTTACAAAAATTTTAGCTATTAGCTTAGAAAAGTTACTATCACAGATTATTTCAGAAGACCAAACTGGTTTCATTAGGAACCGATATTCTTTTTTTAATGTTAGAAAATTGATTAATATAACTTATACTTCTTCACTCACAACCTCAGAATGTGTTATTTACTAAATGCTGAAAAAGCTTTTGATAGAGTTGAATGGACATACTTATTTAATGCCTTGAGAAATTTTAATTTTAGTCCTAATATTATATCATGGTTTAAATTAATATATTATAAACCTGTTGCTTCTGTTCTTACAAATAATTACAGATCCTCTTTTTTTCAATTATCTCATGGTACGAGACAAGGTTGTCCCTTAAGTCCTTTATTATTTAATATCGCATTAGAACCTCTAGCCATTGCTATTCGTGAATCCCCTAATATTTTTGGTATTACCCATAATGAGAAGTTATACAAGTTATCACTTTATGCTGATGACTTGTTGTTATATATTTCTGATCCTGACAGGTCTATTCCTGCTATTTTATCCTTGTTGGTTCAATTTGGTAGTTTTTCTGGTTATAAACTAAACTTGGATAAGAGTGAATTATTCCCTTTAAATGCGCAAACTTTATTGAATGATAGGATACCATTTAAAGTTGTTACTGATAACTTTATCTATTTAGGTATAAAAATTACCAAGAAATATAAAGATTTATTCAGATTGAATTTTTTACCTATGCTTCATCAAATTCAACAACTTACTACAAGATGGTCTCCTTTATCCTTATCATTAGTTAGTAGGATTAATGCTATTAAAATGATGATTTTACTGAAATTTTTATATTTATTTCAAGCTTTACCAATTTTTATTCCTAAATCTTTTTTTGATAACATTGATTCAAAAATTTCCTCATTTGTGTGGCAAAATAAAAACCCCAGGTTAAGTAAAAGGCAGTTACAAAAATCTAAAAAAGGATGGTGGTTTAGCTTTACCTAACTTTAGATTTTACTATTAGGCAAATAATATTCAAAACTTAATATATTGGAAATTAGATTTGGATTCACCATTGTGCCCACAGTGGGTAAATTTAGAATGTAATGATGCACAGGGATATTCTTTATTCTCCGTTCTTGGTTCTTCTTTTCCTGCTGATTTAGTTAAATTCAATAAACAGATATCCAACCCTATTGTCAAACACACATTACAAATTTGGTTTCAATTTCGTAAGTTTTTTACTCTGAAAAACTTTGTTCTTGATAGCCCTATCTTACTTAACTTCTTTTTTAAACCTTCTTTGACAGATCAAGCTTTGAGCATATGGAAAAGGAAAGGTATAATATGTTTTCGTGATCTTTTTTTTGAAGGTAGTTTGATGTCTTTCGACCAACTTTCCAACAAATTTAAGTTACCTAAATCTAATTTTTTTAGATATTTACAAATCAGAAATTTTTTATATAAAGTTCTACCATCCTTCCCCAATTCAACTTTGATAGATTTTTCAGATATGATTTTTACCTTGAATCCTTGTCAGAAGGGATTAGTGGCTCTTATTTATAATATGATTATGAAGATACAACCAGAAATATCAGGTAGAATTAAACAAGAATGGGAAAAAGAACTTCAATATAATATATCAACAGAAAAATGGGAAAACATTTTACAAATGGTTAATTCTTCTTCTATATGTGCTAAACATGCTTTAATACAATTTAAAATTGTACATAGAGCTCGTATGTCTAAAGATAAGCTTGCTCGATTCTATTCTCATATTAACCCTCAATGTGACAGATGTCATTTAGATGTGGCCACATTGACCCACATGTTTTGGTCATGTCCCACTTTACATAACTATTGGAAGGACATATTTGCTACCATTTCCTCAATTTGGAATATCGATTTACAACCTCATTTTATTACTGCAATTTTTGGTATACCAAATGAGGATGGTAATCGGTTTTCCCCTTCAATTAGACGAATGATCGCTTTTGTAACATTAATGGCCAGAAGGTCTATACTACAAAATTGGAAAGAAGTAAATCCTCCTACCACGTTTCAGTGGTTCTCTCAAACTATTTCTTATCTGAGCTTAGAAAAAATTAGAAGCACTATTTTTGACTCATCAATTAAATTTGAAGAAACTTGGGGACCGTTTATTCGACACTTTCATATGAATTAATTTGGCCTCTTCCAGACCTTTTCTCTTTTTATTCTTGTTCTGGTATGGAGTTCCGGAGTTTTTGACATGATCATATACATATAAACTGATATTACTGCCCATGTTAGTTTAGTTTAGGTTTAATTTTTTTTTCAATATTTTTTTCTTATATTTTTTAATTTTTTTTTCTTTTGATGATTATTCTTAGTCTTTTTCATGTATAATAATATAGGTTTGATTGATTAATGTACTATTTTTGCTGATATTTTAATAAGATATTGTTATCTTATTACTAATTCAACTTCAAGTCTAGTGCACTTATAACCTATTCAATATTATGATATGTTTTTTTATATATGAAATTCAATAAAAAGATTGAAAAAGAAAGATACATTGAAACTGATTTTAATGGAGGAATTTAAAAGAAGCATTCCTGTTGAAGTAAGGACCTACTTAAATGAGAGGGATAATGATACATTGCAGGACTGTGCTAGATTAGCTGATGAGTATGTTTTAATCCATAAGAATAAATTTCCTCAGGGCAGAATTTTTAAGAGGAAAAATAACACGGAGACACAAGGTAAATCAGAAATTAAATCAGAAGTTAATGAGAAAGATAAGGAGGAAGGAAACCCTGTGAAGGAAAGACAGTTTGGCCTTATTTGTAACTATTGTAAGAAACCTGGCCATGTAATAGCTAACTGTTTCAGTTTGAAAAAGAAAGAGAAGGAAGCAGTTCCAGATGCTTGTGTGCAACATATTGAAGCACCTGTAAAATTACAGGGTTCGATAAACACAAATGAGGTTTTGTTAGAGTCTGACCAAGTTAGAAAGGGATATGATCATTTTATAACTGAAGGGTTTGTATCCTTGAAAGAAGGATCTACTCTGGTGCCAATAAAAATCCTTAGGGATACTGGAGCTTCTCAATCACTGATGTTAGACAGTGTGTTGAAGTTTAATGAAGAGTCTGATACTGGTGAGGTAAATTATATAAGAGGTGTTGGGAGTGATCTTATGCCTGTACATTTACATAAAGTAAATTTAAAGTCAGGGTTAGTTACAGGATTTGTTAAAGTAGGATTACAACCTAGCTTACCTGTGAAGGATATTTCTTTATTGTTAAGTAATGACTTGGCAGGTGGACAAGTTTTTCCTGAAGTGCATTTGACAATGGAATCAGAGGAACCAGAGATGAATTTTAACACAGATTCTTCCTGTGTTGTGACGAGAGCTATGGCTAAAAAGATTGATACTCATGACTGTTCAACTCAGGATTCGAGTTTTGAGAATGTGTCAGAGACTTTCTTACCTTCATTGTTTTAACAAGATTCTTGGAGTAAGTCTGACTATGAAGATTTATCTCTGTCTCAGAAGGAGATGATAGCAGAGCAGAATAGAGACCCTGAGATTATAAAATTAAGAGAACAAGCTTTACTAGATAGTGAAATTGAGAAGGTGCCAGTAGGATATTACTTGGAAAAAGGAGTGTTGATGAGGAAGTGGAGATCACCTACAATTCCTGCAAGTGAGGAATGGAATGTTGTTTACCAGGTAGTTGTCCCTAAAGTTTATCAAAATGAGATTTTGATTTTAGCTCATAGTGTGCCTTTAGGTGGACATCAAGGGGTAAGGAAAACTGTGGACAAGATTTTAAAACATTTTTACTGGCCTGGTCTAAGAAAAGATGTGGCGACGTTTTGTAAAATGTGCCATACTTGTCAAATTGTGGGTAAACCAAATCAAGTTACACCAGTGGCTCCATTACAACCTATTCCAGCATTTGGTGAACCGTTTTCTATAGTTATTGTAAATTGTGTTGGTCCATTACCAAAGACAAAAACTGGTTATCAGTACTTGTTGACTATCATATGTACTTTGTCTAGGTTTCCAGAGGCAGTACCACTTAGGAATATAAAAGCTAAGACTGTGACAAAGGCCCTTATAAAATTCTTTACTTATTTTGGATTACCTAAGGAGACACAAACTGATCAAGGCAGTAATTTTATGTCTGGATTGTTTCAACAGATAGTTTATAAATTGGGAGCTAAGCAAATCACTTTGTCTGCATACCATCCAGAGTCACAAGGTGCCTTGGAGAGGTTTCATTCTACCCTCAAGAATATGATTAGGACATATTGTGTGGAAAATGAAAATGATTGGGATGAGGGTATAAACCTACTTTTATTTGCAGTAAGGGAATCGGTACAGGATTCTTTAGGTTTCAGTCCATTTGAACTTGTGTTTGGGCATAGAGTTAGAGGACCTTCAGCTTTATTAAAAGAACAGTGGATTAGTAAGGAAATACACACTAATTTGTTGGACTATGTTTTGAAATTTAAGGACAGGTTACACAAAGCTTGTAGCTTAGCCAAGGAAAATTTAAAATTGGCTCAGGAGAAAATGAAAACTTGGTATGATAAAGAAGCTAGGATGAGGATGTTTAAACCTGGAGATAAGGTGTTGGTTCTTTTCCCAGTGCAAACGAATCCTTTACAAGCTAGATTTCATGGTCCTTATGAAATTGTGTCTAAAATCAATTATGTGGATTATGTGATAAAAACTCCAGATCATAGAAGGTCAACACAACTTTGCCATATAAATATGATAAAACCATATTATGAGAGACAATCTGATACTGTGTCTGTTGTGGTTAGTGAGAATGAGTTTGATTTAACTGGGAACATGATAGATGATTCATCTGAATTTCATTCTAAATCCAACATTGTTTCTGTTAGGTTACCAAATTCAACCATTCTAGAAAATATTGATGAGAAATTAGTACATTTACAGCTAGAGCAGAAACAACAGAAGAAGGAATTAATTTTTAAATATAAGGATTTGTTTCCAGATGTTCCGAGAAGGACTACTATAGCTTCACATGATGTAGATGTTGGAGATGTCAAACATATCAAACATCACCCATATAGGATGAACATAGAAAAATGTGAACTTGCTGAGAAAGAAATTAAATATATGTTAGAGAATAATATTATTAGGCATTCTAACTCGAATTGGAGTTCACCCTGTGTTATGGTGCCAAAACCAAATGGTAGTATTAGGTTTTGTATGGACTATAGGAAGGTGAATGCTGTAACGAAAACAGATGCATATCCAACTCCTAGAGTAGATGATTGTGTAGATAAAGTTGGAAAAGCAAAGTTCCTTACAAAGATTGATTTATTGAAAGGGTATTGGTGTGTTCCATTAACGGACAGAGGTAGAGAGATTTCTGCATTTGTAACTCCATCTGGGCTATATGAATATAATGTTCTTCCATTTGGGATGAAGAATGCCCCAGGTACCTTCCAGAGGATGATTAATTCAGTGATTCAGGGATTTAAAGATACTGATGCTTATATTGATGATTTAGTGACAAGAAATGATACTTGGGAAGCACACATTATTGTGGTGGAGAAGTTGTTTGAAAGGCTTTCAAAAGCTAACTTAACTATTAATTTAGCTAAGAGTGAATTCGGACATGCCACTGTGACTTACCTTGGTTATGTTGTGGGCAAGGTAAGGTAGCTCCTGTTCAGGCAAAAGTTCGGGCAATTTTAGAGATTCCCACTCCAATGGGGAAAAATACTCTCAGAAGATTCTTGGGAATGGTAGGATATTATTGAAAATTTTGTAAAAATTTTGCTAATGTTGCCCTTCCATTAACTAAACTTTTGCAGAAGAATGTGAAGTTTGTATGGACAGTGCCTTGTCAAGATGCATTTGAAAAATTGAGAACAATGATATGTCAGCAACCTGTGCTTAAGGCACCTGACTTTGAAAAACCTTTTTCATTAGCTGTAGATGCTAGTGATGAGGCTGCAGGAGCAGTATTAATACAAAGGAATGAGGGTGATGAGGTTGATCATCCAGTAGCTTACTTTTCAAAGAAACTATTTGACAATAGAGAAGGAATTGTTATCCCCTGTTTTAGCTTTCGAATATTTTGAGGTATATGTTGGTAGAACTCAAAAACCACTTATTGCTTACACTGATCATAATCCGTTAGTTTATCTGAGTAAGATGAAAAATAAAAACAGAAGATTATTAAATTGGAGTTTGATGCTACAAGAGTACAATATTGTGATAACTCATATTAAAGGTAAAGATAATGTGATTGCTGATTATCTATCTCGATGTTGAATATACAATGTAATTTTTTTATGGAGTTTTTTTTTTCAATTGTACCACTCCTACTGTATTGTGAGCTGTAAGATGTTATATGATGGTATTGTATATTGTGTATGTTATAAAATTTATATATTTGTTTTTCTTGTAAATAATTTTTGAAATTTTTGTTCTTGTTAAACTAAAAATATTTTTTTTGGAGGGAGGTGTTACGTACTCGTGACACGTGACAGTGGTACCCTTGTCACGTGACTGGGGTTGAAGCTATACTGAACTTGAGGTAATGGTCATGTGATGGTGGAGTGACGTCATTTTCCCGCTAGTAGAGGTCATGTGACAGGTTTTTGTTTTTTTTTTTTACAGAGGGTATAAAAGGAGGACCCCTCCCTGTGAGGAGGGGCAATTCGTGGCTGGATTTGCCATGTTGACTTCATGCCACTGTGTGATTTAATGTGATGACACAGTTTAGTTGAAAGATGAAGTTTTATCTCATGCCTAAAGTTTAAAAGGTCATTGCCAGCAGTTTCTTTACAATACTGCTAGTTGAGAATCAGTGGAGAGTGAAGATCGGAGTTTGGGAGTTAAAGATCAAGGAGAATCGATTTCAACGGTGAAACAGGTTCGACCTTGTTTGATCCTCATTCGGAAGGAATTCATTGACTGTTCTCATGTTAATCCCTGCGAAATAGCAGAAAGGATTGGGAATAGTTCTGTAAAGGAAAGGTCAGTGCCTTTAAGCCGTTTCATTTCATAAATTCTTTGTGGGAAAAAGTTCGATCTTGGGAACTGAAACAACACAACGTGAAAGATAATTTAAATCATCTTAAAAAGTCTCTCCCTTAAATGGACTGTGAGCATTTTGAACTTTCGGCAATACTACTTTAAAGAACAGTTTTTGCAACATTGCTTTAAGAACTGCTTAAGCTTCATTGCTTTAAGAACTGTTTAAGCTGCCGCACAGCAGCTGATTTCCGGTTACGTTAGTGATTTGTTTACTTACGGGGGTTTGTTATAGTGTTTAATAAATGTGTTATTTGTTTTTTAAAAACTCCTGCCTGACCCATTATATTTATTGTTGCCCGAATCCGTAACACCACACATTTTAATTCCACGTCCCATTCTCATTCTGGTATGTCTATCCATGGCCTCCTCTACTGTCAAGATAAAGCCACACTCAGGTTGGAGGAGCAACACCTTATATTTCATCTGGGTAGCCTCCAACATGATGGCATGAACATTGATTTCTCTAACTTCTGTTAATGCCCCTCCTCCCCTTCTTCCCCCACTCCTGATTTATTTTCCCCCCTCTCCTTTTTGTTCTCTCTCTGCCCATCACTCTGCCTGTTCTCCATCTCCCTCTGGTGTTCCCCTCCCCCTTTCTTTTTCCGTTCCATGATACTTTCCCTTCTCCAGCTGTGTATCCCTTTTGTTAGTCCTGACGAAGGGTCTCGGTCCGAAACGTCAGCTGTACTTCTTCCTATAGATGCTGTCTGACCTGCTGTGTTCCACCAGCATTTTGTATATGTTGCTTGAATTTCCAGCATCTGCAGATTTCTTCATGTGTGCTTTTATTATAGGCCAGTTAGTTTAACCTCTGTAGTTGGGAAAATGCTTGAAGCTATCATTAAAGACGAAATAGTGAGGCATCTGGAAATGGATCCATCAGGCAGATGCATCATGGATTCAGCAAAGGCAGGTCCTGTTTGATAAATTTACAGGAGTTCTTTGAGAATACACAAGTACATTGAATAGAGGGGAACAGATGGACATTATTTACTTTGATTTCTAGAAGGCCTTTGATAATGTGCCACATAAAAGACTTATCCATAAGATAGGGATGCATAGAGTTGGGGGTGATGTATTAGCATGCATAGAGGATTGGTTAACCAACAAAAAGCAGAGAGTTAGGATATTTGGTTGTATCTCTGGTTGGCAATCAGTGGTGAGTGGTGTACTGCAGGGGTCGATGCTAGGCCTGCAAGTGTTCATGACATACATTAATGATCTGGAAGAGGGGACTGAGTGTTGTGTATCTAAGTATGCTGATGATACTAAATTGAATGAAAAAGCAAATTGTGGAGAGGATATGGAGAGTCTGCAGAGAGATATAGATGGGTTAAGTGAGTGGGCAAGGGTCGAGCAGATGAAGCAAAATGTTAGTAAATGTGAGGTCATCCTCTTTGGAAGGGAAAATGAAAGAGCAGGTTATCATTTAAATGGTAAAAATTACAGCATGCTGCTGTGCAGAAGAACTTGGGAGTGCTTGTCCATGAATCACAAAAGATTGGTTTGCAGGTGCTGCAGGCTATCAAGAAGGCAATTGGAATGTTGGCCTTTACTGTTAGATGAATTTAATTTAAGAGCAGGGAGGTTACACTGCAACTATAGGATATTGATGAGGCCACATCTGAAGTACTACGGGTAGTTCTGGCCTTCTTATTTAAGGAAGCTTTGGAGGCAGTGCAGTGGAGGTTCACCAGGTTAATTCCAGAGATGAGGGGGTTAGACTATGAGGAGAGATTGAGCCTGGGGCTGTATTCGTTGGTATTCAGAGGGATAAAAGGAGATCTTACAAAAACATATACAATTATGAAAGGGATAGAGAAAGGATAGGGAAGAAGCAGGAAAGTTGCTTCCACTGGCAGGTGAGACTAGAACTAGGGGACATAGCCTCAAGATTCGAGGGAGTAAACTTAGAATGGAGATGAGGAGAAATTGCTTTTCCCAAAGAGTGATGAAACTGTGGAATTCTCTGCCCAATGAAGCTGTGGAGGCTACCTCAGTAAATATATTTAAGAAAATGTTGGATAGATTTTTGCATAGTAGGGAAATTAAGGGTTATAGCAAAAAGGCAGGTAGGTGGAAATGAGTCCATGATCAGATCAACCATGATCTTACTGAATGGCAGAGCAAGCTTGATGGGCCAGATGGCCTACTCCTGCTTCTATTTCTTATGTTCTTTTGTTAAAAGGAACACACACAAAATGCTGGAGGAACTCAGCAGGCCTGATCCAAATCATTGACTGTTTACTCTTTTCCGTAGATGCTGCCTGGCCTGCTGAGTTGCTCTAACATTCTGTGTGTATTGATTTGGATTTCCAGCATCTGCAGGTTTTCTCATGTTAAGGTTAAAAGTATATTTGATCACCATAAACAAAGCCATTTTATACCAAATAAATAGAAAAAAAATTGTTCCCACCATCAAACAATGCAAGAATAGTTGAGGCTGGGGACAGGTAGTTGAGGAATATTGGGTTGCTCAAAGTTAAATTCCTGGACAATGATGCAAGGGGGATCTGAAGAATGTTGTTAACAGCTGGTAAAGAAAAAGGCCATAAGAATTTTTCAAAAAAAAGATATGAAAATTATGGATAAATTGGATTCATATGAATGCCCTTATCTGAGCCAGCTAGACACAAATAAAGGATTTCTCATTTTATCTTTTACAATATGGAAAGATACAAATTACTGTAGATTTTTAACAATTTCTTTATTCATACTAAATATTTGAGTAATTAGGTAACTATCATAAATTCTAGTCTATATTGGTAGGTAAAGTAATCAAAGTCTGAGTGAAAGAAACCTTTATTTTTTAATTGATCCATAGAGTCAAACAGCACTACAACACAGAAACGGGCTCCTGTCCATGCCGACCTGATCATATACCTAGTCCCATCTATCTGTACCCAGATCTGAAATATCAGAAGAGGAAAATGAAATATACATATTTACAAGCATTAGGAGAAGCATAGTCTGATTAGGGATAGTCAACATGATTTTCTGATGGGCAGGACATGCTTCATAAGCCTGATAAGATATTTTGAGGAAATGACAAAATATTTTGTTGAAGACAGAGTAATAGATGTGATGTACGGTATATGGATTTTAGTCCTCGGTGGTTTCTACAAAAACTACGGTTGCCTTTCTTCTTGTAGATGGTGACTATCAGCGCATCTTTGAAGTCCTGAGGGAGACATTGATTCTCCCAACAAGATTCATATAAATTCAACAGTTCAGTCTTCAGAGCAGGAACACCTTGCTTCAGTACATCTAATGGAATGCCATCTTGCCGGGTGCTTTACCACTTCTTGTATCTTTTAAAGCCTTATTAAGTTCTGTCATAGTGATGAATCTGCATAGCTCTTTTACCAGTCTAGTGGTGAGACTTCCACATGCATTGCGGTCAGCTGCACCTTGTTGGCTTAAAAAGTTACAGAAGTGTTCCCTCCATCGCTCAATGATGTCTTTCCTGTCCATGCATAGCTTGCTCCCATCTGCAGTTTTGACTGGGGCCACTGTATTGCTTTTTGGACCATATATAGCTTTCAGTCTTGAGAAGAGCCGATGGTAGTCATTTCTGTCTGACAGGTAGTTCTTCTGCTTCCTTCCTCTTGGAGCGCAGCAATATCACCGTTGTATCTTGCCAATTCCTTAGCTATCAAACCAGTTCTCCTTTCCGGTCTTGAGTCGTTATCCAGCATTGTTCGCACATTCCATGTGGCAACAGTCAGTTTCATCTTCTAAACTTCTTACCGCAGTGGTGAAAACCCGCTGGTCGCGGTGAGCCAGCCAGGTGAAATCTGAGCAAGCATTCTTTACCCCACCATTTCTAGGGGCTTCCCCTTCCAGGGTGGGCAGTGCTAT
The DNA here is from genome assembly GCF_030144855.1 of Hypanus sabinus. Classification (NCBI taxonomy): domain Eukaryota; kingdom Metazoa; phylum Chordata; class Chondrichthyes; order Myliobatiformes; family Dasyatidae; genus Hypanus; species Hypanus sabinus. Next base: position 194,313,586 of record NC_082707.1, read on the forward strand.
CCTAAAAAGGGATGCCTGGACACTCACATAGCTGCCTCAACCCTGTTATTGCTCAGAAAAACTCAACAAGTTAGCAACCATTTTATGCGAGCCGCCTATGTGCAGAGTTCACGTTAGCAACTTCCAGCTCCTCAAGCCTGCTGCTGTCATATGACCTCCATCGCCACAGGGCTTTCCACATCATCCAGAAACTCTATTCCAACACGCCTTGCACAGTGATAAGACAGATGGTGTCGTGCCACCACCATAAGTCTCTCTGGGCTTCCAAATCTGATGCTAAGTGGCACACAGGAGTGAGTCTATAGACTGTGTGTAAGTCTATCCACACAGACATAGTGGATAAGGAAGCTGCCTCGCAGTGACAACTAACTAGTCTAGGTATGCCATCCATTGACCAGCACTCTGGTTCCTCCGCATGCCACCAAAGTGGCTGTACTGTTAACCCTTTTGGATTCATCTGCCACAGACACTATCAGACGCCCTGCTACCAGCATCCTTGTTGGGTGCAGCCTTTGTCTGAAGAGCCATAACCTACAAAGTAGCAAAGACATGCTTACCTGCTTGACTTAGCTAGCCACGATCCTACTACTAGATCTAGTCTAGTAGTATACCAATGGAACATCACCTTCATGGCTAGGTTAGAACTGCCAGAGAATGAATCTCTGCCGTACTTCGCTGATGTTCAGCCAGCATCACTCCTATGCCACGGTGAGGTGCCAAGGTATGTCCACAACTGGCAAGATTATGGTGAAGATACTGCTCAACCAACTCAAGATCACTTCAAAAGACATGCTTCCTGAAAGCCTATGTGGCTTTAGGGCTGAAGAGCAACTACTGACATGATTTTTACTTTAAGGCAACTCCAGGAGAGGCCAGTAGAATAGCAGCAACCATTGTACATTGTCTTTGTTGATTTCTCACAAGCATTTGATATGGTGGACAGAGAAACACTCTGGGAAGTGTTCAAAACTTATGGGTGTCCAGATAGGCTGGTTACAATGATCAAGTTGTTTCATGAGAACATATCTGGCAAAGTTTCTTTTGGAGAGGATGTCAGCGAAGCCTTCACCATCAACCACGGGGTAAAACAGGGATGCGTTCTTGCTCCAACTTTGTCCACACTACATCTTGCTGCAGTTTTGGAAATAATGGAACATAATTTGGACAAAGGTGTGTACATCAGGACTTGCTCAGATGGATAATTGTTCAACCTATCAAGACTCAAAGCCTCAACCAAATCAAGAGAGATATGTGTCAGAGAGCTGCTGCATGCAGATGACTCAGCCTTGGTTGCTACTGATGTTAATGTGATTCCATAGAACCATAGAACATCACAGCACAGAAACAGGCCTTTGGCCCTTCTTGGCTGTGCCAAACCATTTTTCTGCCAAGTCCCACTGACCTGCACCTAGGCCATATCCCTCCAAACCCCTCTTGTCTATATACCTGTCCAAGTTTTTCTTAAATGTCAAAAGTGAGCCCGCATTCACCACATCATCTGGCAGCTCATTCCACACTCCCACCACTCTCTGCATGAAGAAGCCCCCCCAATGTTTCCTTTAAATTTTCCCCCCTTCACCCTTAATCCATGACCTCTGGTTTTTTTTTCTCACCGGCCTCATTAGAAAAAGCCTGCTTGCATTCACTCTATCTATACCCATCATAATTTTATATACCTCTTTCAAATCACCCCTCATGCTCCTATGCTCCAGGGAATAAAGTCCTAACCTATTCAACCTTTCTCTGTACTCAGTTTCTCAAGTCCCAGCAACATCCTTGTAAACCTTCTCTGGACTCTTTCGACCTTATTAATATCCTTCCTGTAATCAGGTGACCAAAACTGCACACGATACTCCAAATTCGGTCTCACCAATGTCTTATACAACCTCACCATTACATTCCAACTCTTTTACTCAATATTTTGATTTATAAAGGCCAATGTACCAAAAGCTCTCTTTAGAACCATATCTACTTGTGACGCCACTTTTAGGGAATTATGTATCTGTATTCCCAGATCCCTCTGTTCTACTGCACTCCTCAGTGTCCTATCATTTACCTTGTATGTTCTACCTTGGTTTGACCTTCCGAAGTGCAATACCTCACACTCGTCCGCATTAAACTCCATCTGCCATTTTTCAGCCCATTCCACCAACTGGTCCAAATCCCTCTGCAAGCTTTAAAAACCTTCCTCACTGTCCACTACACCTCCAATCTTTGTAGCATCAGCAAATTTGCTGATCCAATTTGCCACATTATCATCCAGATCATTGATATAGATGACAAATAACAATGAACCCAGCACCGATCCTTATGGCACACCACTAGTCACAGGCTTCCACTTAGTGTAGCAATCCTCCACTACCACTCTCTGGCTTCTCCCATTGAGCCAAAGTCTAATCCAGTTTACTACCTCTCCATGTATACCTAGCGACTGAATCATCCTAACTAACCTCCCATACAGGACCTTGCCAAAGGCCTTACTGAAGTCCATGTATACAACATCCACTGCCTTCCCTTCATCCACTTTCCTGGTAACTTCCTCGAAAAACTCTAATAGATTGGTTAAACATGACCGACCACACACAAAGCCATGCTGACTGTTTCTAATAAGACCCTGTCTATCCAAATACTTGTAGATCCTATCTCTTAGTATTCCTTCCAATAATTTACCTACTACCGATGTCAAACTTACCGGCCTATAATTTCCTGGCTTACTTTTTGAGCCTTTTTTAAACAACGGAACTACATGAGCTATCCTCCAATCCTCCGGCACCTGACCCGTGGATATCGACATTTTAAATATTTCTGCCAGGGTCCCTGCAATTTCAACACTAGTCTCCTTCAAGGTCTGAGGGAATACCCTGTCAGGTCCTGGGGATTTATCTACTCTGATTTGCCTCAAGACAGCAAGCACCTCCTCCTCTTTAATTTGTATAAATTCCATGATCTCCCTACTTGTTTGCCTTGTTTCCATAGACTCCATTCCAGTTTCCTTAGTAAATACAGATGCAAAAAAAAACCTTTTAATATCTCTCCTATTTCTTTTGGTTCCATACATAGCCGACCACTCTGATCTTCAAGAGGACCAATTTTATCCCTCACTATCCTTTTGCTCTTAACATACCTGTAGAAGCTCTTAGGATGATCCTTCACCCTGACTGCCAAAGCAACCTCATGCCTTCTTTTAGCTCTCCTGTTTTCTTTCTTGAGTATTTTCTTACTCTTTGCATATTCCTCAAGCATCTTATTTCCTCCCTGTTGCCTATACGTTATACATCACTCTCTTCTTCTTTATCGGAGTTCCAATATCCTTCGAGAACCAAGGTTCCTTATTCTTTTTCATTTTGCCTTTAACCCTGACAGGAACAAATAAACTCTGCACTCTCAAAATTTCTCCTTTGAAGGCCTCCCACGTACCAATCACATCCTTGCCAGAGAACAACCTGTCCTAATCTACACTTTTTAGATCCTTTCTCATTTCTTCAAATTTGGCCTTTTTCCAGTTTAGAACTTCAACCCGAGAACCAGATCGAGCTTTATCCATGATCAAGTTGAAACTAATGAGGTTATGATCACTGGAAACAAAGTGTTCCCCTACGCACACTTCCGTCACCTGCCCTAACTCATTTCCTAACAGGAGATCTAATATTGCATCCTCCCTAGTTGGTACATCTATATATTGATTTAGAAAACTTTCCTGATTCAAGAAATAGTAGACTGGTTCTCATTTGCTGCCACTCTTTTTGGCCTAAGAATCAATGTCTCCAAATCCGAACTTCTGTACCAGCCTCCTCCTCTGTGTAGTCCCAGTGAGACCCAACCACCAGTCATATCGGTCAATTGGGTAGCACTGAAATATTCTGACTCTTTCACATACTTAGGAAGCACTGTGACCAACACCAATTCATCAGATCTGGAAGTTGAGAGGCGAATTCAATCAGCTGCAAAAGTATTTAGTGCTTTGCAGAAGTGACTTTGGTCTTGCTACGATGTTAAAATGGTAACCAAGGTCAAAGTGTATAACACAGCTGTTTTACCATCTCTGTTTTATTCAACTGAAATGATGACGCTGTATTGGAAGCACATCAAGAAATTGACCAAGACACAACTCAGGCATTTATGCCAAATATTACACATCAAGTGGCAAGAGAGGGTACCAGATGTGGAGGTGCTCAAAAATGCTGGGACAGTCAGCGCAGAATCACTCATCACAGCTTCTCAGCTGCGTTGGACTGGTCATGTCACAAGAATGAGGGATGATCGTTTACCTAAAGCTGTTTTCTATGGCGAGCTACATGAAAGAAAAAGGAAGCATGGTGGTCAGAAGCTGCGCTACAAAGATGTGCTCAAGCGCCGTATGAAGAACACTGATATGAATGTCAACACCTGGGAGAAAGATGCTTTGGACAGAAGAAGTTGGCACTGCATTGTCAAGAAGTCAATCGCAGCTATTGAGGAGAAAAGGCAGAAGAAATATGAAGCAGATCATGAATTCAGACATTCGGTGCTAGACCAGTTAAATTACAAATATGACCAATGTGAGAGACAGCGCTGATCCAATGCTGGTCTTGTTGCTCATAAACGTGCCTGCAGAGACTAAACTCTCAGCACAGTCACATCGCAACACAAACAGCCGAAGAGAGAGAGAAATGGATTTTAGTAAGGTATTTGACAAGGTTCTCCATGATAAGTTCATTCAGAATATCAAGAAGTATGGGATAAAGGGAAATTTGGATGTCTGATTCCAAATTGGCTTTCCCACTGAAAGCAGAGGGTGATACTAGACAGACGTATTCTTTTGGAGGTCGGTGTTCACTGCAATTCTACAGAATATTTATTTTGAAACCCCTGCTCTTTGTTATATTTATAAATGACTTAGGTGGTGCTGTGGATAGTGTAGAAGGCTGTCATAGGTTACAACAGGGCAGTGATAGGAAAGAGAGCTGGGCTGAGAAGTGGCAGATCGAGTTCAATCTTGGAAAAGTGTGAAGTAATTCACTTTGGAAGGTTGAACTTGAAGGAGGAATACAGAGTTAATGATAGATTCTTGACAGTATGGAGGAGGAACGGGATATTACGGTTCACATCTACATATCCATTAAGTTCAGTGCAAATTGATAGGATGATTCAGGTGTCTGGTGACTACATTAGTTGGGGATTGAGATTAAGAGCCATGTTAACATTGTAGCTCTAATAAAACTTTGGTTTGACCACATTACCTGGTACTCCAGCTGCAGTGCTGCCAACAAAAAAAACCTTGCAGAGGGTGGTTAGGCGAGCAGAGAAGGTTATTGGTGTCTCCCTACCTTCTGTCCAAGACCTCTTTCAGAATTGATGCCTCCAGAAGACACGGTACATCATTAAAGACCTCTCACACCCTCTCCATAAACTGTTTGTTCTTCTGCCATCAGGCAAATGTTACAGTAGCATCAAAACAAAAACCACAAGGCTACTAAACGGTTTCCTCCCACAGGCAGTCAGACTGCTAAATAGCTGCTCTATCTGACTCTGCTTTGGACACTTTTAACTTGCACTGGATACTTATAACTTGATTTTAACTGACATGCGGCTGTTGTGTTTTACTATTTATTGTGGTGTTTACTATTTATTGTTGCATTTGTTATGTTATGATTGCACTTGCCCCTGGGAAACGCTGTCTCATTCTGCCCTGCAGAGCTGATGTATGGTTGGAATGACAATAAAGTTTTTGAATCTTGAATCTTGAAACTATTTTAGAAAATGCTCTTCAGCATGGAAGAAAAAGGATAAGCTATTGATTACTGAATTCTCTTTAAAAGATACCTAGTCAACCTGAGTAAATTGGGTTAAATTACAATAGCATTCAGTCTAGATACATTCTTGTCAATATGATTTAACATCAAGTAACTTCTGCTATTCTAACATTCAAGTTATAAATTTTGATGGCTTACCTGGTTTTGGAGGACATTTTGTACACTTATGGTAACCCCATGATAGTCCTACACTCCCACAACAATCATCCTGCTTTGTGAGACCTGGAAGTGGTTTTCCACACTACAATAAAAAGGAAAAAAAAACAGAATTCACATGATTTTATGATTTGCATTAAGGGAATTAACCATATAACAATCACAGCACAGAAACAGGCCATCTCGGCCCTCCTAGTCTGTGCCGAACTCTTAATCTCACCTAGTCCCACCTACCCGCACGCAGCCCATAACCCTCCACTCCTTTCCTGTCCATATACCTATCCAATTTTACCTTAAATGACACAACTGAACTGGGCTCCACTACTTCTACAGGAAGCTCATTCCACACAGCTATCACTCTCTGAGTAAAGAAATACCCCCTCGTGTTTCCCTTAAACTTTTGCCCCCTAACTCTCAAATCATGTCCTCTCGTTTGAATCTCCCCTACTCTCAATGGAAACAGCCTATTCACGTCAACTCTATCTATCCCTCTCAAAATCTTAAATACCTCGATCAAATCCCCCCTCAACCTTCTACGCTCCAATGAATAGAGACCTAACCTGTTCAACATTTCTCTGTAACTTAAGTGCTGAAATCCAGGTAACATCCTAGTAAATCGTCTCTGCACTCTCTCTAATTTATTGATATCTTTCCTATAATTCAGTGACCAGAACTGCACACAATATTCTAAATTTGGCCTTACCAATGCCTTGTACAATTTTAACATTACATTCCAACTTCTGTACTCAATGCTCTGATTTATAAAGGCCAGTGTTCCAAAAGCCTTCTTCACCACCCTATCTACATGAGACTCCACCTTCAGGGATCTAGGCACTGTTATTCCTAGATCTCTCTGTTCCTCTGCATTCCTCAATGCCTTACCATTTACCCTGTATGTTCTATTTGGATTATTCCTGCCAAAATGTAGAACCTCACACTTTTCAGCATTAAACTCCATCTGCCAACAGTCAGCCCATTCTTCTAACTGGCATAAAACTCCCTGCAAGCTTTGAAAACCCACCTCATTATCCTCAACACCTCCTACCTTAGTATCATCGGCATACTTACTAATCCAATTTACTACCCCATCATCCAGATCATTTATATATATTACAAACAACATTGGGCCCAAAACAGATCCCTGAGGCACCCGGCTAGTCACCAGCCTCCATCCTGATAAATAATTATCCACCACTACTCTCTGGCATCTCCCATCTAGCCACTGTTGAATCCATTTTATTACTACAGCATTAATACCTAACAACTGAACCTTCTTAACGAACCTTCCATGTGGAACTTTGTCAAAGGCCTTGCTGAAGTCCATATAGACTACATCCACTGCCTTACCCTCGTCAACATTCCTCGTAACTTCTTCAAAAAATTCAATATTAGCTTTTGTTTTTCTTCATGATTAATAGTTTCAATATTTTTGTCATGTTTAATGGCTATGGATCAGAGAAGCAGATGCACAATTGATAATGGAAACATGAGAAAATATGACTGTAGTTATGCTCATTTCATACTCTTCTAGTAACAAAAAAGCCAGCTCCAGATAAAACTTACACAAACTTTGAAAATCCAACAAATGTAAATTCTGCACTTAATCACTGCACGTTATGACGAGATCTGAAGGATTATTAAATATGGACTGTTTCCTTAAAAAGAGAGAGAGCATGTGTGCTATTTCAGGGAGAGGGAGAGGGAGAGGGAGAGGGAGAGGGAGAGGGAGAGGGAGAGGGAGAGGGAGAGGGAGAGGGAGAGGGAGAGGGAGAGGGAGAGGGAGAGGGAGAGAGAGAGGGAGAGAGAGAGAGAGAGAGAGAGAGAGAGAAACAAAAGCCTGTGAGTTGCCATGGAAATGGCAAGGCAGAACTATATGATGGATAGCTGCTGTTCAGCACTTGTGGAATATATACAAGGTCAACTGGCTTTGAAATCAGACACACCAGACATGCCAGAGACAAGAAAGACACTGACACTGGTTGAGTTTAGTGTGCCCACGGCAAAGGTGGGGTTTTTGCTCACAGTGTGGACAAAGGAATAGCCGGTGGGGAGCTGTCGGTGTGTTTAACTCTAGCCTGGGTTGATAGCTTCACCACAGAAGACTGTCTCCTTTTTGTGGTCACAGTTGGTGACTCTAATAAGTTTTGGGAGCAGGAGGATGGTGTGGAAGATTTGATGGCATCGGCACTGGGAAAACAAAACATCTCCCTCTCTCTCTCCAAACTACTCAATTCAAATTCCAGAACTGAACTGACTGCATACCTATACCATCATAAGACTGTATCATTTCACCACCTAAGCTGGAAGAAGTTTGGGAAGTTTGGGAGAACTTTAATTACTCACTTATATATGCATATACTCTGCTAACCTGTTTACCTTATCTTGTTTTATATTACTTTATCATGTAGTTACTAATAAAATAGTATTTAAAATGGAAGACTCGGACTCCAGCTGTGCCCATTTCTGCTGGTCCTTTTTAACCCGTTACGGGGTACGTAACAAAATCTTCCTCGTCTCTGGTGCCTGGTGTGTCTCGTTACAAAGCCAGTTGACCTTGTATATATTCCACAAGTGCTGGACACCAGCTGTCCATCATATAATTCCACCTTGCCATTTCCATGGCAACTCACAGGCTTTTGTTTTTCTCTTTCTCCTTCCCTGAAATAGTACACACACTGTTCGCTCATCCCAGATGAGCCCCCAATTTTGTTGGTGTGTTTTTGATGACATGCAATTTTTTGTCCTGATGGGCAAAAAGCTCAATTTTGGTTTCATCAGACCATGCAGCCTTCTTCCAGCTGATTTCAGAGCCTTCCATGTGCCTTTTGGCAAACTCTAGCTGAGGCAACAGGTGAAGCACCCAAGCAACAGCTGTTGTATGCACAGTCTCTCACATCTCAGCCACTGAAGCTGGTAACTCCTCCTTTAAAGGTCTCTTGGTGGCCTTCCTCACTATTTCCCTTCTTGTACGGCCACTCCATTTTTGTGGACAACCTGCTCATGGCAGATTTACAGTTGTGCCATATTCCTTCCATTTCTTGATGATTGACTTTACTGTACTCTAGGGGATATCTTGGAACTTTTTTGTATCTATCTTCTGACTTCTGCTTTTCAATAACCTTTTTGGGGGAGTTGTTTGGAGTGTTCTTTTGCCTTCACGGTGGAGTTTTTGCCAGTATACTGACTCACCAGCAGCTGAACCTTCCAGATACAGGTGTATTTTTACTACAGTCAATTGAAACACCTTGATTGTACACTAGTGATCCCCTTTAACTAAATTTGTGACTTCTAAAATCAATTGGCTGCACCAGTGATGATTTGGTGTGTGTATTAAAGGGGGTGAATACTTATGCAATCAATTTATGTTGTATATTTGTAATTGATTTAGATCACTTTGTAGAGACCTACTTTCACTTTGACACAAAAGTATCTTTTTCTGTTGACCAGTGTCAAAAAAGCCAAATTAAATCCACTGTGATTCAAAGTTGTAAAACAATAAAACATGAAAACTTCCAAGGGTGGTAAATACTTTTTATAGGCACTATACATAAACTTACAGTAATTCACATCTTTTCTATTATTATGTATTGCTGGAAAGACAACAAATTTCATGACATGTGCTGGTGATATTAAATCTGATTCTGATCCTTGCTGTTTTTCAGTTGTGCTCATGCCCCTTCAGGCCAGCATGCTGCCTTTGGATGGTAAGATTTTGCAAAATAGAGCAAAAATAAACCCTCTAACACATGCTAAAAGTATAATGCAAGGAATCTCTCTAATTGAATCAGACACTGGAATATTATTTTCAAAAGAGAAATGGTATCTTTCACACTGTTTTTGGTTCTTATGCAGTACTATATAGTAGTACTGTCAACCGGTGTGAGAAACGAGGAAAAAGAACATGGCCTTTGTCCATCAGAATAAATGTTTCAGGATAATGTATGCGAAAATGTCAGGCAAATTAGTCAGACATAGTCATTGGGAAATATGCTAATTTGGTTTGATTCTACTCAGTTTTACTAAATAATTATCTCTACCTTATTTGACAATTGACTCAATCACCTTGCCAACAATTGTCATTCTATTAACTAACCTATAGTTCTCCATCTTTTGTCTTTCTGACTTCTTGCTGTTTTCCAATTCATTGCTAACATTTGAAATTCAGAGAATTTTGATGAACTTCAAACAGTGAATCCACTTTCCCTGCAATTAATTCCTTTAAAAAAAAATTAGGTTCAGGTCATTGTGTCCTGGCGGCTTGCCTACCTTTAGTCTCCTGAGTTTTCTAATACCTTGTTACTTGTAAGAAAATTGGTTAATGTATCTGTATTCCCTTGTTTCATGATATTAATTCACTAACTTTACTCTCTAGAGTTCACACACCAACTTAAACCACTCTCTTCCTTTTCATATGAACATATAAACCTTTCGTCTTTTTTTCCCAAATCGATTTTCCCCTGTCTTATAAGTTTACTTTTGTTTTTTCCACCAGTGGTTCTGGAAAAAAAAATTAAAAAATAATTTATTAAGATACTGGGCGGAGTAGGCAAATCCAGCTGTACTGCCCAGAAACCCCTAATTTAATCCTAGCCTAATCACAAGAAAATTTACAATGACCAATTAACTTTCCAACTGGTTTGTCTTTGGACTGTGGGAAGAAACCCGAAAACCCAAAGGAAACCGATATAGTCACGAGGAGGATGTACAAACTCCTTACAGACAGTGGCAGGATTCTCACTCATGTCTACCAGTACCTCTTGCTACTTTGTATGCCCTTCTTTTTGATTTAACACTAAACATACATTGCCTAACAACTAACTAAAATTTCTAATGGAGTATACACCGATAAACTACAATTTTTAAGAGACTTTAAAAACTGACTAACTCAAGGACACAATTTACTCATCTATTTATAGCACAACTGTCCACAGAATTTCCACTTCAAAAGGTAAGAGTTCACTACAGTAAGAGTTTTTCAACGTAACAATACACACAGAAGCTTCTCTCAGTAAAATTGATAAACAACTAATTAGATCAAGCACTTCATGGACCATTAGACAGAAGCTCTACTATCAGAAGGAAAGCAATAGGACAATCAATTGTTACAAATATGATTCTTGTGGCAACTGCATGACACATCTAAATGAGGCAGGGTTCAGACTTGATCACCTGAAAAGATAAAAACAAACACTTTGTCGCTGTCATGAGATGTGTTTATCATAGTTAACGTTCGAGTTAGAGTTAAGAGTTAAAGCCTCTATGTGACTTTTCTAGTACAAATATTATATCAGTGCACAGTAGTTTTTTTATCATTTTAAGAACGTAGAACATAGAAATCTACAGCTCATTACAGGTCCTTCATGTCACAATGTTGTGCCAACCATGTAACCTACTCTAGAGACCGCCTAGAATTTCTCTAGTGCATTGCCCTCTATTTTTCTAAGCGCCATGTACCTACCTAAGAGGCTCTTAAAAGACCCTAATGCATCTGCTTCCACCACCACAGGCATCAATGCATTCCACACACCCACCACTCTCTGTTTAAAAAAACCTTACCCCTGACATCCCCTTGGTACCTATTTCCAAGCACCTTAAAACTATGCCCACTTGTGTTAGCCATTTCAGCTCTGGGAAAAAGCCTCTGACTATCCACACGATCAATGCCTCTCATCAGCTTACACATCTCTATCAGGTCACCTCTCATCTTCCATTGCTCCAAGGAGAAAAGGCCAAGTTCACTCAATCTATTCTCATAAGGTACGCCCTCCAATCCAGGCAACATCCTTGTAAATCTCCTCCACAATCTCTCTATAGTATCCACATCCTTCCTGTAATGAGGCGACCAGAACTGAACATAGTACTCCAAGTGGGGTCTAACCAAGGTCTTATACAGCTGTAACATTACCTCATGGCTCTTGAACCCAGTCCCACGGTTGATGAATGCCAACACAGCATACACCTTCTTAACAACACTGTCAACCTGCGCAGCAGCTTTGAGTGTCCAATCTACACTGACCCCAAGATCTCTCAGATCCTCCACACTACCAAGAGTCTTACCATTTATATTATATTCTGTCTTCAAATTGGACCTTCCAAAATGAACTACTGCACACATCTGAGTTGAAGTCCATCTGCCATTTCTGAGCCCAGTTCTGCATCCTATCAATGACGCACTGAAACCGGTGACAATCTTCCAGACTCCACAACACCCCCAACCTTTGTGTCATCAGCAAACTTACTAACCCACCCTTCTACTTCCTCATCCAGGTTATTTATAAAAATCACAAAGAGGAGAGATCCCAGAACAGATCCCTGCAGAGCACCACTGGTCACCAACCTCCATGCAGAATACAAACCAACTACAACCACACTTTGACTTCTGTGAGCAAGCCAATTCTGGTTCCACAAAGCAAGGTTTCCTTGGAACCCATGCCTCCTTACTTTCTGAAGAAGCCCTTCATGGGGAACCTTATCAAATGCCTTACTGAAATCCACAAACGCTACATCCACTGCTCTATCTTCATCAATGTGTTTTGTTACTTCCTCAAAGAATTCAATTAGTCTCGTCAGGCATGACCTGCTCTTGATGAAGCTATGCTGACTATCCCTAATCAGATTATGTCTCTCCAAATGCTCATAAATCCTGCCTCTCAGGATCTTCTCCAACAATTTGCCCACTTCTGAAGTCAGACTCACTGGACTATTAATTTCCTGGATTATCTCTACTCCCTTCTTTGAACAAGGGAACAACATTTGCAATCCTCCAGTCCTTTGGTACTGCTCCTGTCCCTATTAATGATGCAAAGGTCATTGCAGGAGGCTCAGAAATCTCCTCCCTCGCCTGCCACAGTAGACTGGGGTATATCTCATCTGGTGCCAGTGACTTATCTAACTCAATGCTTTTCAAAAGCTCTAGCACATCTTTTTTCTTAATGTCTATATGTTCAAGCATTTCAGTCTGCTGTAAGTCATCCCGACAATTGCCAAGGTCTTTTTCGCTAGTGGATACTGAAGCAAAGTATTCATTAAGTCCCTCCGCTACCTCCTCCGACTCCATGCACACGTTTCCACCATCGCCCCGGTTGCTCCTAGTCTCACACGGCTCATCCTCTGCTCTTCACATACTTGCAGAATGCCTTGGGGGTTTCCTTAATCCTGCTCACTAAGGCCTTCTCATGGACCCTTCTGGCTCTCCTAACTCCATTCTTAAGCTCCTTCTTAGCAACCTTGTCATTTTCTCGAGCTCTAAGATGTGATATTACCTTCTGCACCAGGCTACCATGTGGTACTTTGTTACAGTTAGGGAAGAGTGGCAAATAGACTTTAATACAAATTATATACGGAGAGCATTCTGACAGGCTGCATCACTGTCTGGTATGGTCGGACTACTGCACAGGACTGAAAAAAGCTGCAGAAGGTTGTAAATCTAGTCAGCTCCTTCATGGGTACAAGCCTACAAAGCTCAGGACTGAAAGAAGCTAAAGAGGATTGTAGATCTAGTCAGCTCCATCTTGGGTACAAGCCTACAAAGTACTCAGGACATCTTCATGGAGTGGTGTTTCAGAAAGGCAACATTCATTATTAAGGACCTCCAGCACCCAGGGCATGCCCTTTTCTCATTGTTACCATCAGGTAGGAGGTACAGAAGCCTGAAGGCACACACTCAGTGATTCAGGAACAACATCTTACCCTCTGCCATCCGAATCCTAAATGGACGTTGAATCTTTGGACATGACCTGACTTTTTTTTTAAAATACACAGTATTTCTGTTTTTGCATGTTTTTTAAAAATCTATTCAATACACGTAATTGGTTTACTTTCAACAGGAGTGAATCTGCAGATGCTGGAAATAAATAAGAACACAAAATGCTGGCAGAACTCAGCAGGCCAGACAGCATCTTTGGGAGGAGGTAGTGATGACGTTTTGGGCCGAAACCCTTCATCATGCACTCCTGATCATAGTACTCACTTGGAGTACTATGTATAATTTTGGTCACCCTGTTGCAGAAAAGACAGTTAAACTGGAAGGAGTGCAGAAAAAAAAATTATGAGGGTTTTGCCACATCTAGAGAACCTAAATTGTAGGGAAAGGTTTGCCAGAGACAGGTTGGCCAGTTTAGGTCTTTATTCCTTGGAATGTAGGAGAATAAGGAGTAACCTTATAGAAGTGCTTATAATTATGACAGACATAAGGTCTTTTTCTGTTAGGGTAGGGGACTCTAAATCCTGCAGACATAGATTCAAGTTGAGAAGGAAAAGATTTAAAAGTGACTTAAGTGGCATGTTTTTCCACAGAGTGTGGTGATGATATGGTATGAGCTGCCAGAAGAAGTGGTAGAGGCAGGTACAAAAGTATCATTTAAGAAGCACTTGGATAGGACAACATGGTGGATATGGACAAGTTGGACATAGGGCCTGTATCCTCGATATATACTACACTATGACTCAATTAGCTGGCACTTGTTTGCAGTGAAAGTTGATTAACATTTATCATCCCATTTCCAAATGCAATTTTGATTTTACTGCATACAAATAAGGACAAGTCATTTTTTGAGGAATGTCACAGTCCTCTGCAAATGTTCCTACCTCTGACTTCATATTGGACAGGGGCCAGTTTCATCAAATACTGTTAATAAAATCATCCATCCAAGTGGACAAGATCCCATCACTCCTAACCCTCCACTATATTGACCTTAGTAATATCACAGAAAGGCATAAAAACCTTATTGCCTAACTTATCAGATAATGAAAAAATTATCTGAACCAACGCACATTTCATCAGGCATATAAGTAGGTTTGTATTAAAGTGGTAAGAATCACAATTGGTTTACGATGACCATTCTGAGATAGAAAGTTTATCCACATTTCTTTCAAATTCAGCTTTATTACCATTATCAAACATACCATCATTGACCCTGCAAGAAGTGGGAGACAGGGCGATTAAGGAGGCAGAAGCACACAAGGGGGTCATCACTGACCAGAAGCATGACAGTAAAAATTAGGTGAAATTTACTATCCAGTATCCTTGGCAAATAACTTACATCTTGATTTTCCAAAGACACTCCATCATATACAAAAGTCAGAAAGACAATATTCACTACTTTCCTAAATGATGGAAATTAAAACAGTATTCAAGGAGCTTGACACCTATCCAAGACAAAACAACCAACCCATTTAATTGGCTATTTATACATCACCATGTCTGTACCTCATACCATCCACTTAGAACAAGAACTAGCAAGTCTTTTTCAATAGTACTTCCAAAAAATGCTGATTTATACAGTCATAAAAAAAAGACGGTAAGTGGTTTTCACCATCGCCACAAGAGCATTTATGATGGGCAGCAACCATTGCTTTATTAGTTATAAACATAATCCTTGAAAGAATTTTTACAAAGTAAAAATAATCCAATAAGATGTTTGCATTACAATCCACATTCTAGAATATAACAGACTGAAAATCAAGTGACAGTATCCAAAGTTCTATTATATCACAGATGAAGTATTGGCCTGGTATATCTTCAGATCCATGTTTTATTCTTTAGGAAAAGTACAATAACTTGAGAGAATGCAGACTAGATATTAGTGTTACTGGGACTCCATGATATACATTAACAGGAAAAATTGCACAAACTTGTAATTATTGGAAATTTGCAGACTGGAAATATAGTAATATTTTTGAGACATTTAGAGGAACTGATAAAATAATGATTCCTGCTGCTCAAAAAGTCTAGCCTTGCCTGGTGTAAACTGAAGTAGGACTAGGCCTCTTCAAGATAAATTCACACCACCTATATAAAGAGTAGTACAATTTTAGGACCCCTTTTGCAAGCAGTAGTTGATGTAAAGTCAAGTTAAAGTTTAGGATTTTTGTTAGCTATTAATGGATATGGGGCATGGATTTGGGAAACTGAGAATGCCAGTACAGGCAAATGACTAAACTTATTATTTTCTGATAATATACAAAATCAGATATTTTGGGTTAAGTTTTCTTAATGACTTTCTTCTTAATTACACATACTTGAAATAATGCCCTACCTGACCATCCACCGTTTCCTGGAAGCATCTTCCCACAGTCATAGGTCTACGATGTTGCTGTGACTGCCCATTGTTTTTTCCATTAGCATTAGGCTGTGATCTTTGCTGTACTGAATGGACTGACTGTTGGTCCAGAGAATTCTCTATGTTTTTCTTAGCTGAAGAGGCAGGTGGGGTCTTCACTCTTGCCACTTGATGAATTTGTACTGTGGCCTCTGGTGGGTGGTTCACATGTATATTAACCAGGGATGGGTGCATAACAACTGTAGAGAAGATGGAATCATGGTATACAACACTAGTCATTTAGCAATCAAATTCTTCCAAACAGCAATATTATGTTTTCTGATGCAACAACAATGACTTCTTTTAAAACCAGAATTAAATAGCCTAATATTATAGAAAGAGCACAACTGCATATCAAATCTGCATCCCTTCCTCACTGGATACATCAAAAAGACACAACACTGTAGGTGCTAACCACAGTGATGAAGACCTGATTTTATAACCATTATTAGATCCCAAAGGAAACTACAGTGTCACAGCAGCATTACAAGTTCACAGATATACATTAGAAGAGAAGTAAAAAGAATAAATAAAAAATAAGTTACCTTAAACAGTCTAACAAGAGGGGGTCATCACTTCCCCAGCTATAGGTTGACTCATTATAGAGTGTTATGGCTGAGGGGGAGAATGATCTCATAGAGTTCTCTTTGGAGCGGCGCGTTGTTTTATTCTATTACTGAAAGTCCCTCTCTGTTCAGGCAAGGTGTCAAGCAGAGGTTGAGAAACATTGTCCAGAATTGCCAGGATGTTCTGTAGGATCCTTTGTTCTACCACAACCTCCAATGTATCCAGTTTGACTCCTATAACAGAGCCAGCCTTTCTAATCAATTTATTGAGCCTGTTGGCATCACCCATGTTGATGCCATTGCCCCAGCACACTACTAGAAGATTGTATTCGTGACAACAGACTGGTAGAACGTGTGAAGGAGAGGCCTGCATATTCCGAAGGACCACAGTCTCCTCAGGAAGTAGAGGCAACTGTGGCCATTCTGGTAGACAGCCTCTGTGTTGGTACTCCACTCAAGTCTGTTACCCAGGAGCACTCCAAGGTGCTTGTAGGTCCTCACCACATCCATTATATTTAAATATATAGAAGGTGGTTGTGTTACAAGTGAACATTCCAACATGGTCAATTTTACTTATGAGTATTCAAAACTGAATCTCATTAGATATTCTCAAGGGAATGTAGACTTACGATAAAACACAGGAAAAAATAAGAAATAGGCTCAAGAAGAACAATAGAAGAATTGACTTAATAGTTGATTTCCAAAGCACCTTTAGTTCAATGAAATGGATTCAGAGGTTAAATTTTTTTAAAGGTGCAAATCGAGTAATAGAATCAAAGAAACAACTGGTAAATTAAAGAATAGATCAAAATATGTAATTTGACAGAATGATTTCTGATAATTGAAATCACTTCAAAAATACTTACCTTTATTAACGGAGGTTATGCTACAACTTGATAGAACATTGATCAGGCCACAGCTGGAATACAGCACATAGTTTTGGATGGGACATTACAGAAAGCACTTGGTTATAGTGAAAAGGGTACATGGGATATTCACAAGGACATTGCCCGGGACGGAGAGTTTCAGTCACAAGGAAAGACTAGATAGCTTGGGGAGAATCTGATGGAGAAATACAAACATGTAGAGGAGCAGGGATAGCAATAATATCTAAAATTGAAGGATATGTTTCAGCTAAAGGTCAAATTTTTAAGGGATATAAAGGAGATTGTTTTCACTCAAATGGTAGTTGGGATCTGGTATGCGTTGGCTGATTAGATGGTGGAGGCAGGTATCATTACAACATTTATGAAGTATCTGAGGGGAGACTTGATAGGCATTTATAAGATTATGATTGGTATAGATAGACTGGACAGCAAGTATCTTTTTCCCAGGGTTGAAATATCAAGTAATAGAGGGCATGCATTTAAAGTGAGAGAATTAAGTTCAATGGAGATATGCGGTGTAATTTTTCACTTTACATGAGGAACGGTGGGTCCTGGAATGCATTCCCAGGAGTGGTGGTGAATGATAACAAATACTTGTATTGTAAGAAGTTCTTAAATAGCCACACGAATGTGCAGAGAATGGCATTTAATTACTAGTTCATATAGTTTGGCACAACACTACAGGTCTAAAGGTCTGTTACTGTGCTGTTCTACCAAGATCACCAATACATAGCAGACTATGGACAAACTGCTGGAAAATGGAAATAGTATAGATAAATATTTGAAGATCAGCATAAGTATCATGGATCAAAGGGCCTGTTTCTGTGCTGTATAACTCTAAAAGGAAGAAAATAATTTGTATACTACTTAAATGATTCTGATGCAGTGAATCATTTTTTTTAGTCATTTGCAAGATGTGGACTTGATATGCAAGGTTGAATTTATTTTCTATCATTTTAGGATTGTGACTAACTTGCTGAGCTGGAGTTCTGAGATGGTGGAAATCAGGCAGTGCAGATGTCACAAAGGGAGGTGCCTGATGAGATGGATGGGTGGGTAGTTTGGAAGGTGGACATCTATGCACTCTTGATGCATTGGTTCAGAGTTCTCCATACCATCCTAAAAGCTCCTCCACCAGCATGAGTGTTCAAGGGTGTTCCCTTGTTCAGCTGAGTATGTTGTATTTTTCAATTAGATTTTGAAACTATCCTTGAAACTTTCCTCTGTCCAGCTGATAATCTCTCCCTGTATCAAACCTGAGTTGAGAGTCCACTTTGGGAGTGTGATATTAGGTTTGCAAATATCAGAAAATGCTCAATTAAGCAAAATAAATATAATTAGAGTTCCAAGCAAGATTATTGACCTGAGGGAAAGTCATGATGTTGATTCCCATATTTCGAGAAGTTTGTAGAGATTGCAATGGTGGCATCCTACAGAAAGGTGGAACTAGCAGGATTGTATAACCACAGTAATGAGTGTGCTGAAATCACAGCTAAAACCCCTTCTCTACGATTTTACCTGGAGCCAACAAAGTAATGAAGGAAGCTGAAGGAGATGTAGCAGATGCTTGTTGCAATCAATAAAACCAATCTAAGACAAAACCTCGTGCTAAACAGTAGAATATGTCAATAAAAGTTATAATCAAGTTTTACAGAGCTAAGCTCAGATTGCACTTTGAATTGTGCTCTGGCTTCTAACCTTCAATAGAGACATTCAAGTTCAGGAAGCAGTGCCACAATACTGATTCTTATAAGTTATTAAAAGGTCATTTCTTCAGCAGTTTGAACGGGGAACAACTGTGTAAGCGCGTGAATGTTGGCCTGTGAGAACAGTGGGTGAGTTTAAAAAGTGAGCAGATTGAGAAGGGGAAAGGTTATTTCTTTGGCAGTTTGAATGGGGCACGACTGCGCAAGTGTATGAAAGTCGGCCTGTGAGAACAGCGGGAGAGTTTAAAAAGTGAGCAGTTTAACAGAGTGGGTGATGGTGTAGTGGGAGACAGAGTAGGAAGGCTTTGGCTCAAGAGGCTTCAGCGAGCAGAGGTTGAGGACAATCTTGCTCCCAGTGAGGTAAGGCCAGGTAAGCTCCTTTAATTAATCTAATTAACTTAGAAGTAGGTAATGGAGGCAGCAGTTGGGGCAGTCATGTGCTCCGTTTGCAGTATGTGGGAAGTCAGGGCGAGCACAATTGTTCCCAATGACTACACCTGTAAAAAGTGCATCCAGCTGCAGCTCCTGACAAAACGAGTTAGTGCAGGGGTCACCAACCTTGTTTGCACTGCGGACTGGTTTAATATTGACAATATTCTTGTGGACCGGCTGACGGGGGGGGGGGGGGGGGGTGTCCCTGCAACAAGGCGTCCCATCGACGGCTGATGGGAGACAGCAATACTCCAGTCTATTTCGAAATTTAGTTTTCGTTGCTCTCAGCACTTGCTTCTGTCCCGCTTGCTCACTTTTTTTCACTCAAAAAACTTCAACGGGTTTGTCTTTAAGTGTAGGGTGCTTGGACTCAAGGTGCCGAAGCAGTTTTGAGGGCTTCATTGCCTCATTCGACAGCCTCCGGGCCTGAACTCCAGTCTCCTGCCCGCCCGCCACCAGACACCTTGGCCAGGTGCGACTGATTGTGGGTGGGGTGAGAGGAAAAGGTCAGGGCCGGAGGTCCCTGTACCAGGGCCGGGGCGGTCGCAGTCCAGCTAGTGTGACAGGGTATGCACCTGCCCCCCTTGTAGGTAGGTAGGATCTATTGGCTGACAAAAGTTTGGCTGGAGGAATGACTTTCAGTAGATCACAGCGAGATGGCTGCTCTGCTATTTACGAAACCCTGAGCCCAAATTAGGTTGTCTGTGAATATTTTAGTACCAGGTTCCCCATCAACATTCAGTGTGCTGAACAGGTTTAGAGGAGGCGCCCATCTGTCCGCGCAGCAGGCCAGTAGCAACTGCGCTTCTCGCTGGCCGCACAAGGCGGCTGGTTACCCAAGGTAAACCAGTGATTCCTGGCACGATGGTATCACTGCGTTTAGGCAACTGATATTGACTGAACGCGTGCATTCAAGTTCAACAGTGGGCATGATAGGGAATGAGGAAAGGTGCAGCTGACTCATATCGTTTCATATCACCAAGTCATAACATTTCTGCTCGGTCCAGTAGCACATGTTTTGCAGCCCAGTGGTTGGGGACCACTGAGTTAGGGAACTGGAGCTGGAGCTGGATGAACTTCGGATCATTCATGAGGCAGAGGCAGAAATAAACAGGAGTTTGAGGGAGATGGTCACCCCTAAAAGTCAGGAGACAGGTAGCTGGGTGACTGTTAGGAGAGAGAGGCACCCCTGTGGCCATCTCTATCAATAATAAGTATACCATTTTGGATACTGTTGGTGAGGAAACCTACCAGGGACAAGTTGCAGTGGTCGTGTCTCTGGTTCTAAGACTGGACCCTCAGCTCAGAAGGGAAGAAGGAAAAAGAGGAGAGCAGTAGTGATAGGGGATTTGATAGTTAGAGGGAAAGATAAGATGTTCTGTGGGAGAGATCAGGAATCCCAGATGGTCTGTTGCCTCCCTGGTGCCAGGGTCCGCGGTATCTCAGATTGAGTTCTCAGTATTCGCAAGAGGGAGGGTGAACAGCCAGATGTTGTGGTCCATGTAGGGATCAATGACGTGCATAGGCAGAAGGAGGAGGTCCTGCAAAGAGAGTTTAGGGAGTTAGGTGCAAAGTTGAAGGACAGGACCTCCAGAATTGCGATCTCAGGATTCCTACCCATGCCACGTGCTAGTGAGGCTAGAAATAGGAAGATAATGTAGCTAAATACGTGGCTAAGGAGTTGGTGCAGGAGGGACGGCTTCATGTTTCTGGACAATTGGGCCTTGTTCCAGGGAAGTGGGACCTGTTCCAACGGGACAGGTTGCACCTGAACTGGAGGGAGACTAACATCCTTGTAAGAAGGCTTGCTAGTGCTGCCCTGGGGGGTTTAAACTAGATTTGCAGGGGGAGGGGAACCAGAGTGTTAAAGCAGATAGTGAGGTGGAGGAGGATAAAGGTCATGTGAGAACTGCAAGTATAGTGCATGGAGTAAAGCCAGACTGAACATATAAAGAGCCTTTGAGGAAAGAGAAGCAGAATAAAGGGTGTAAAGGTAGTAAGGTAGAAGGGCTAAAATGCATGTACTTCAATGCAAGAAGCATCAGGAACAAAGGTGATGAACTGAGAGCTTGGATACATACATGGAATTATGATGTAGTGGCCATTACAGAGACTTGGCTGGCACCAGGGCAGGAATAGATCCTCAATATTCCTGGCTTTCAGTGCTTTAAAAGGGATAGAGAGGGGGGGAAAGGGGGAGGAGGAGTGGCATTACTGGTCAGGGATACCATTAGAGCTACAGAAAGGGTGGGTAATGTAGCAGGGCATGTGGAAAGGTCGACTTTGCCTTAATAGATCTAGTATTGGGTAATGAACCTGGTCAGGTCACAGATCTCTCAGTAGGTGAGCATCTGGGAGACAGTGACCACCGCGCCCTGGCCTTTAGCATTATCATGGAAAGGGATAGAATCAGAGAGGACAGGAACATTTTTAATTGGGGAAGGGCAAGTTATGAGGCTATAAGGCTAGAACTTGTGGGTGCGAATTGGGATGATGTTTTTGCAGGGAAATGTACTATGGAGACGTGGTCGATGATTCGGGATCTCTTGCAGGATGTTAGGGATAAATAAGGAACCATGGGTGACAAGTGAGGTGGAAAATCTAGTCAGGTGGAAGAAGTCAGCATACATGAAGTTTAGGAAGCAAGGACCAGATGGGGCTATTTTGGAATATAGGGTAGCAAGAAAGAAGCTTAAGAATGGGCTGAGGAGAGCAAGAAGGGGGCATGAGAAGGCCTTGGTAAGTAGGGTAAAGGAAAACCCCAAGGCATTCTTCAATTATGTGAAGAACAAAAGGATGACAGGAGTGAAGGTAGGACCAATTAGAAATATAGGTGGGAAGATGTGCCTGGAGGCTGTGGAAGTGAGCAATGTCCTCAATGAATACTCCTCTTTGGTAATCACCAATGAGAGGGAACTTGATGACAGTGAGGACAATATGAGTGAGGTTGATGTTCTGGAGCATGTTGATATTAAGGGAGAGGAGGTGTTGGAGTTGTTAAAATACATTAGGACTGATAAGTCCCCGGGGTCTGATGGAATATTCCCCAGGCTGCTCCATGAGGTGAGGGAAGAGATTGCTGAGCCTCTGGCTAGGATCTTTATATCCTCACTGTCCATGGGAATAGTACCGGAGGATTGGAGGGAGGCGAATGTTGTCCCCTTGTTCAAAAAAGGTAACAGGGATAGTCTAAGTAATTATAGACCAGTGAGCCTTACCTCTGTGATGGGAAAGCTGTTGGAAAAGATTCTTAGAGATAGGATCGATGGGCATTTAGAGAATCATGGTCTGACCAGGGACAGTCAACTTGGTTTTGTGAAGGGCAGATCATGTCTAACAAGCCTGATTGAGTTCTTTGAAGAGGTAACCAGGCATATAGATGAGGGTAACACACACAAAATGCTGGTGGAACACAGCAGGCCAGGCAGCATCTATAAGGAGAAGCACTGTCGACGTTTTGGCCGAGACCCTTCGTCAGGACTAACCGAAAGGAAAGATAGTAAGAGATTTGAAAGTAGTGGGGGGAGGGGAAAATGCAAAATGATAGGAGAAGACTGGAGGGGGTGGGATGAAGCTAAGAGCTGGAAAGGTGATTGGCAAAAGTGATACAGAGCTGGAGAAGGGAAAGGATCATGGGACGGGAGGCCTAGGGAGAAAGAAAGGGGGTGGGGAAAGCACCAGAGGGAGATGCAGAACAGGCAGGGTGATGGGCAGAGAGAGAGAAGAAAAACAACTAAGTATGTCAGGGAATGGGTAAGAAAGGGAGGAGGAGCATTAACAGAAATTAGAGATGTCAATGTTCATGCCATCAGATTGGAGGCTACCCAGCCTGTATATAAGGTGTTGTTCCTCCAACCTGAGTTTGGATTCATTTTTACAGTAGAGGAGGCCATGGATAGACATCAGAATGGGAATGGGACGTGGAATTAAGATGTGTGGCCACTGGGAGATCCTGCTTTCTCTGGCGGACCGAGCGTAGGTGTTCAGTGAAACGGTCTCCCAGTCTGCGTCGGGTCTCACCAAAGGCCACACCGGGAGATCAGTGAGAAGGGATGGGGGGACGAGTGGACATGGGAATCACGTAAGGAGCAATCCCTGCAGAAAGCAGAAGGAGGGGGGAGGGAAAGATGTGCTTAGTAGTGGGACCCCATTGGAGGTGGCGGAAGTTACGGAGAATTATATGTTGGACCTGGAGGCTGGTGGGGTGGTAGGTGAGGACAAGGGGAACCCTATTCCGAGTAGGGTGGCAGGCGGATGGGGTGAGGGCAGATGTCAAACGCATCTCTCCCATTTCCCGCACATCTCTCTCCTGGCTCTTATCCTTGTAAGCGAAACAAGTGATACACCTGCCCTTACACTTCCTCCCTCACCACCATTCAGGGCCCCAGACAGTCTTTCCAGGTGAGGCGACACTTCACCTGTGAGTCAGCTGGTGTGGTATACTGCATCCGGTACTCCTGGTGTGGCCTTTTATATATTGGTGAGACCCAATACAGACTGGGAGACCATTTCACTGAACATCTACGCTCGGTCCTCCAGAGAAAGCAGGATCTCCCAGTGGGCACACATTTTAATTCCACGTTCCATTCCCATTCTGATATGTCTATCCATGGCCTCCTCTACTGTCAAGATGAATCTACACTCAGGTTGGAGGAACCGGCTGGGTAGCCTCCAACCTGTTGGCATGAATATTGACTTCTCTAACTTCCGTTAATGCCCCTTCTCCCCTTCTTACCACATCCCTGACATATTTAGTTGTTTGTTTTCTTCTCTCTCTCTGCCTAACACCCAGCCTGTTCTGCATCTCCCTCTGGTGCTCCCCCCTTCCCTCTCATTCTCCCGAGGCCTCCCGTCCCATGATCCTTTCCCTTCTCCAGCTCTGTATCACTTTTGCCAATCACCTGTCCAGCTCTTAGCTTCATCCCACCCCTTCCGGTCTTCTCCTATCATTTCGCATTTCCCCCTCCCCTCACTACATTCAAATCTCTTAGTATCTCTCCTTTCAGTTAGTCTTGACGAAGGGTCTCAGCCCGAAACGTCGACAGTGCTTCTCCCTATAGATGCTGCCTGACCTGCTGTGTTCCACCAGCATTTGGTGTGTGTTGTTTGAATTTCCAGCATCTGCAGATTCTCTTGTAAGTAGATGAGGGTAGTGCTGTGAATACGATCTACATCGATTTTACTAAGGCATTTGATAAGGTTCCACACGGTAGGCTTATTCAGAAAGTCAGAACGCATGGGATCCAGGAAGTTTGGCCAGGTGGATTCAGAGCTGGTTTGCTTGCAGAAAGCAGAGGGTCGTGGTGGAGGGAGTACATTTGGATTGTAGAATTGTGACTAGTGGTGTCCCACAAGGATTGGTTCTGGGACCTCTACTTTTCGTGATTTTATTAATGACCTGGATGTGGGGTAGAAGGGTGGGTTGGCAAGTTTACAGACAACACAAAGGTTGGTGGTGTTGTGGATAGTGTAGAAGATTGTTGAAGATTGCAGAAAGACATTAATAGGATGCAGAAGTAGGCTGAGAAGTGGCAGATGGAGTTCAACCCAGAGAAATGTGAGGTGGTACACTTTGGAAGGACAAACTCCAAGGCAGAGTACAAAGTAAATGGCAGGATACTTGGTAGTGTGAAAGAGCAGAGGAATCTGGGGGTACATGTCCACAGATCCCTGAAAGTTGCCTCACAGGTAGACAGGGTAGTTAAGAAAGCTTATGGGGTGTTATCTTTCATAAGTCAAGGGATAGAGTTTAAGAGTCGCGAGGTAATGATGCAGCTCTATAAACTCTGGTTAGGCCACACTTGGAGTACTGTGTCCAGTTCTGGTCACCTCACTATAGGAAGGATGTGGAAGCATTGGAAAGGGTACAGAGGAGACTTACCAGGATGCTGTCTGGTTTAGAGAGTATGCATTATGATCAAGTATTAAGGAAGCTAGGGCTTTACTCTTTGGAGAGAAGGAGGATGAGAGGAGACATGATAGATGTATACAAGATATTAAGAGGAATAGATAGAGTGGACAGCCAGCGCCTCTTCCCCAGGGCATCACTGCTCAATACAAAAGGACATGGATTTAAGGTAAGGGGAGAGAAGTTCAAGGGAGATATTAGAGGAAGTATTTTTACTCAGAGAGTGGTTGGTGCATGAAATGCACTGCCTGAATCAGTGGTGGAGGCAGATACACTAGTGAAATTTAAGAGACTACTAGTCAGTAAGGTGGGGGGGTTATATGGGAGGCAGGGTTTAAGCGTTGGCACAACATGGTGAGCTGAAGGGCCTGTACTGTGCTGTACTATTCTATGTTCTATGTTCTTAACCTAGGTATGGGAAGAACACTTAGGCATTTTTCATTTTTCAGGTGAGCAGTAATTAAGCATTAAGTGCCCTGGTAAGCCTGAAATCTGTGGATATCAAACTGAAAGCACTTCATTGTCTCGAATCATGCCTCACACAAAGGTAAATAGCTATGGTGTGTTAATGTAAATCATTCGATTTCCAGGAATTCCTCAAGACAGAAACCTAAGCCCAATCATCTTCAACTGCTTTCATCATAGGGTTAATAGTGAACATCTTAATCAATGACAGCATCTTAACAAATACTTATTTCTATTCATAGTTCCCAACAGATGAAGCAAACTGCTTTGTCCAAGAACTTTCAACAGTCAGACCAAGGCTGATAAACAGCAAGTAGCATCTGTAACAAACAATTTCCAGGCAATGACTAACTCTGACAAGAGAAAATCTAACTGCCTACCCTTGACATTCAATGGCATTATCATTGCCGAGTACTCCAACACAAATATCCTGGGGATCACTATTGATGTAAATTCAGCTGGACCACCCACATTAATGGCATAGCTACAAGAGCAAGTTTAAGGTTGGATATCCTCTGGAGAGTGAATTATGTCCTCACCCCAGGAAGGCTTTTCTATGATCTACAAGACACAAGTCAAGAATGTAAAGATTACTCTCCTCTTGTGCAAATGAGTGCAGAAGTAAGGGCAAAGCAGCCTACTTCTTTACCTTAAACCACCTTAAATATCCATTCCTTCTACCATCAGCATGTTTTGGCTCAAGTGTGTGCCATTTCTAAAATGTATTAAAATTATTGATCTCGCTTATCTTGAACTGCCGTCACAAGTTCAATTTATAAAATTTAATTTGGTTATATTTTCTATTTCTCTTTTTTGTTTTCTAACAACATTTTTTTTTAATAACCATGGCTACTTTAACAACACTTCTCAAATCCACAATCTTTACCATCAAGAAGAACAATGCTGAGATTTTTAATGAACATTTTATTCAGTTTTTACTATAGGAAAAATGATGGAAGCTAAAGAAATGGAGCAAATAAGTAGTCCAGGACCACACACAGATGATCAGGGAGCAGGTAAAGAAGGCTTTAAAGTGCATTAAGGTGGATAAATCCCCAGGGCTTGACATGATGCACTCCTGAATCTTGTGGGAAGCTACAGAAGCAATTGTAGAGGCCCTCACAGAGGCATTTGCTTCATCTCTGGCAACAAACGGGGTTCCGGAGAGTAGTTAATGTGGTACAATTGTTTAAAGAGGTTAGCAAAAACAAGCCAAGAAAGTACAAGTAAGTGAGTCTGACATCTGTGATGAGTAAGTTGCTCGACAGGATCTACCAACATTTGGAGAGAAAGTGTCTGACTTAGAACAGTAGGCATTATTTTGTGCATGGGAAGTCATACCTGACAAAATAACTTAGAATTCTTTTAGGAGGTAACCAAGAGAGTAGAGCAGTGGATGCTGTCTATTGAGACTTATGTAATACATTTGAAAACGTTCCTCATGGCAGGCTAGTCTGGAAGGTTAGATTACATGGAAGGCAAAGAAGATAGCAGATTAGTTTCATAATTGGCTCAGTGTTAGGAAGAAGAGGGTGATGGTCAAAGGTCATTACTCAAACTGGAGGCCTGCGTCTTGTGTGTCACAATGGTCACTGCTGGGATCTTTGTTGTTTGTAATTTATATAAACAATTTGGATGTGAATGCATGGCTAGTAAGCTTTCAGATGGTATTGCACTGAGGATTGGTAAATTTTATCCAGTTTGGTATATTTCAATCCAGATAGATATGAGGCATTCCATTTTGTGAGATCAAACTATGGTAGGATTTTTACAGTGAATAGTAGAGTCCTGGGAAATGTTGTGAAACAGAGGGACCTACGAATACATGTATATGGTTTGCTAAAAGCAGTGTCACAGATTGGATGGTAAAGAATATGTTTGACATACTGGCCTTCATTAATAAGGGCATTAAATATAGGAGTATGGAAGTTATGATACAAGATGTTGGTAAGGCCTTACTTTGAGTGTCATGTTCAGTTCCAGTTACTCGATTATAGAAAAGATGTACTTAAAATAGAAAGAGTACAGAAAGGTTTTATTGAGATGTTGCCTGGACTTAGGGAATTGAATTACACAGACCAAGTCTCCATGGAATATAAGAGATTGGGGGGTGAATGTGGTGCTGATAGAGGTATATCAGATAATGAGGGAGGAAGACAGGGTGGAAGCACATAATATTTTTTCCCAAGGAGGTGGTGCTAAAAACAAGAGAGGATATGCTTAGGATCAGTAGCAAGAGATTTATTTGGTATATCATATCATTTATTTGGTATATCTTCTTCTTCCAAATGGTGGTGCGTTTTTGGAAAAAGTTGCCAGAAATAGTGCTTGAGGCAGGTATATTAGGAATATTTAAAAGCAATCTAGTAAGTGCATAGATAGGAGGAGCTTAAAGGGCTAACCCCACCCCCATGATGTACTACTATAGATAGGACAAGCTCACTGGAAAAACAGTCAGCATGAACAAGTCGAACCAATAAACACAAAGTCTACAAATTCCAAAGCAAGATCCTTTGGATTTCCTGCATCTAAAATGCTAGAGGAATTCAACAGGTCAGAAGCATCTATGGAAGTGAATTAAAAGTTGACATTTCGGGCTGAGGCCCTTCTTCACAACTGGAAAGGAAGCAGGAAGACACCAGAATAAAAAGGTGAGAGGAGGGGATGGGCAGCTAGAAGGTGATAGGTGAAGGCAGATGGGTAGGACAGATAAATGGCTGGTGAGAGGAAGGAATCTGATAGGAAAGGAGAGTGAACCATAGGAGAAAGGGAAAGAGGAAGGGACCAAGAGCAAGGTTATAGGCAGGTGAGAAGAGGTAAGGGGCCAAAGTGGGGGATAGAAGCAGAGGGTGGGGGGGAGGGAACTTTTATTTTAACAGGAGAAATCAATATTTATCCCATCGTGTTGGAATCTACCCAGATAGTTTATAAGCTGTTGTTCATCCACCCTGAGCATAGTCTCATCATGGCACAAGAGGAAGCCATGGAATGGCTTCTGGAATGCGAATGGGAATTGGAATTAAAATGTTTGGCCATTGGGAAGTTGGACAGATGGAACGGAAGTGCTCAATAAGTCGGTTCCCCAATTTATGATGGGTCTCACCAATCTAAAGGAAGCCTCATCAGCACTAGACACAATAAATAACCCCAGCAGATTTGCAGGTGAAGTGTTGCTCCACCTGGAAAAACTGTTTGGGGCACTGAATGGAGGTAAGGGAGTAGGTGAATAGGCAGGTGTAGCACTTTGGCCACTTCCAGGGACAGAAATTAGTGGGGAGGGATGAATGGACAAGGGAATCACAGAGGGACGATCTCTGTGAAAAGAGGAGAGTGGATGGGAGGTAAAGGTGTGTTTGGTGGTAGGATCCGTTTGGAGATGACAGAAGTTGTAGAGTATGATGTATTGAATGTGGAGGCTCATCAGTGGTAGGCAAGGACAGGAGGAACTCTTATCACTGTTTAGTGTGTATGTGTGGGAGATGGAAGAGATACAGGTAAGGGCAGCATCAATGATGGAAAAAGGAAAACCCCATTCTTTGAAGGAGAACTTCTCTGATGTCCTGGACAAGACTACATCCTGGGAATAGATGTGGCAGAGATGAAGGAACTAAGAAAAGAGAATAGCATTTTTATAGAAGACAGGGTGGGAAGAAGTATAGCCAAGATAACTGAGGGAATTGGTAGGTTTATAAAAGATGTTGGTTGATAGTTTGTCTCCAGAAATGGAGACAGAGAGATCAAAAAAGGGGAGGGGTCAGAAATGGGCTGAGTGAATTTAAGGGCAGGGTGGAAGTTAGAGACAGTTGTTCAAATACATGAGCTCAGCAAGGGTGTATGAAGCAGCAGCAATGCAGTTGTCAATGTAGCAGAGGAAGAGTTGGGGAACATTACCAGGGAAGGCTTGGTACATGGACTGTTCCACATAGCCAATGATTTGGCAGAGATAGCTGGGGCCCATGTAGGTGCCTATGGCTATTCCTTGAGTATGGGGAAAGTGGAAGGAGCCAAAATAAAAATTATTAAGTTTGAAGACCAGTTCTGCCAGATGGAAGAGGGTGGTGGTGGAGAGAAACTGGTTGGTTATTTATTAAGAAAGAAGCTAACAGCTGTAAGGCTTTCTTGATGGGGAACAGAAGTGTATAGGGACTGAACATCCATGGTGAAAATGAAGCAGTCAAAGCCAGGGAATTGAAAGTTACTGAGGAGATTGAGAACATGAGAATTGTTGTGGATGTCGGTGGGAAGGGACAAAACCCAAGGGGGATAAAATGGATTTGAGGCATGCAGGCAGAATGGGGTCCAGAATGGGGTCCTCTTCAAGGGGTAGGTATAAGGAGGTGTCCGAGAGTTGCCATCTGGTCTCAACAAGGTAGAAGTCAGTCCGCCACATCACAACACCTCTTTTGTTCAGTGGTTTGATGGTAATGTTGGAATTGGTGTGGAGAGAATGGAGGGCAGTGCATTCAGAGCGGATAAGGTTCGAAGAGGAGAGAAGAGTACTGAAGTTGAGATGGTTGATGCCTCATCAGCAATTCGAGATGAAAAGATCCAGAGCAGGCAGAGAACCAGAGCCAGGTGTCCCGAAGAGGAGGAAGGCTAAAGATGGGAGAATGGGTCATCAGTAAGGGGTGTAGAATTCTTGCCAAAGAAGTGGCCTTAGAAATGAAGGCATTGGAAGAAGAGCTCAGTATCATGGCAGGCACGGAACTCACAAGCTATATGACTCTATGGCTGTATGACAAGGCTAACAGGGCATGTTCCCCTCCAAACTGCTTACCGTCTTGACTTGGAAATACATCATCTGACACAGTACAGATTCTTGAACCTCCTGTCCAATAACATGTCATTTGGTAGAATTGCAGCAGCTCTGAGGTGGCTCACCATCAATGGCAATTATAGGTATACAGCACAGAAATGAACCCTTCAAGCCCACTGGTCTATGCCAAACAAAGTGCCTAACTAAACTAGTCGCATTATTCCTATCACATACTTACCCAACTGACATTTAAAGTTATTCTGTACCTGCCTCAACCAGTTTCTCTGGCAGTTCATTTTCTATATGCACCACCTTTTGTGTAACAGGTTGCTCTTCAGGTTCTTAATAAATCCTGTGTAAATCTATGCCTACTAGTATATGAATATGTAATACATCCACTTTCCCTATGCTCCTCATAATGTTATACACTCTATAAGATTCAAGATGTTTAATGTACTTTCTAGTACACAAATGTAAAGGAGAATGAAATACTTGTTACTTCATATCGAATGCAGCAAAGAACACAATAATAAAAATAACACAATAAATATAAATACATAAGGTGACACGATATCCAGGTTAGTAATCTTTTGATTGCTATCTGTGTCATGTGCCAATGAGGGGAAGAATAGGATAATTGGTTAGGTGAATGTGTGGCTGAGGAACTGGTGCAGAGAGCAGGGGTCAGATTTATGGACCTTTGGGATCTCTTCTGGGGAAGATAAGACCTGTACAAAAGGGATGGGTTACATCTGAACCAGAGGGGATCCAATATCTTTGTGGGCTGGTCAGGTAGAGTTGTTTGGGAGGGTTTGAATTAATTTGGCAGGAGAATGGGAACTGGACTGATAGTGCTGAAGATGTGCACAGTATACGGAATAAAGTAGATGAATTTGTAGCACAGTTACAGATTGGCATGAAAGCTGGTGGAGGCATCACTGATTCATTGTTGAAAGAATATTTAAAACTGGAGCTTGATGTCCAAGAATACACATTTTTCAAAAGGAAAGGCAGGAATGAAGAGGGGTGGTG
Organism: Hypanus sabinus; assembly: GCF_030144855.1. Lineage (NCBI taxonomy): Eukaryota > Metazoa > Chordata > Chondrichthyes > Myliobatiformes > Dasyatidae > Hypanus > Hypanus sabinus. Next base: position 194,345,386 of record NC_082707.1, read on the forward strand.
CTGCTCTGCTGGTTTAAAAAAAATGAAATCAAATCTTTAGAAAGAGGTGACATAAGGTCGTAAGCTGTTGAATCATTGTCAATAGAGTTAAGGAACTGCAAGGGTAAAAAGACTCTGATGGAAGTTGTATACAGACTCCCAACAGTACTAAGGATATGGTATACAAATTACAATAGGAGATAGAAAATGCATGCTACCAGGACAATGTTACAATGGTCATGGGGATTTCATTATGCAGGTAGATTGGGGAAAATAAGGTTGGTGTTGGATTCCAAGAGGGGGACTTTTTAGAGTGTCTACGAGATGGTTTCTTGGAGCAGCTCATGGTTGAGCCCACTAGAGGATCAGTTATTCTGGTTTGGGTATTGTGCAACAAATCAGAATTGATTAGCGAGCTTAAAGTAAAAGAACCCTAAGGTGTAAGTGATCATAAGGATGAGGTCTCAGGTTACTTGGAGATGTATGCCAAACTAGGCTGTAGTCAGCATGGTTTCCTCAAGGGAAAATCTTGCCTGTCGGAATTCTTTGAAGAAATAACAGGATATACAAAGGAGAATCGGTTAACACTGCATACTTAGATTTTCAGAAGGCCTTCCAGGTGTCACACATGAGGCTGCTTAACAAGCTACGAGTCCATGGTATTAGAGGAAAGATTCTAGCATGGATAAAGCTAGAATTGGGGTGTGTCAATTGGCATGAGGCAAAGAGTTGCAATAAAGGAACCTTTTCTGGGTGGCTGCCAGTGACTAATGGTGTTCCACAGAGGTCTGTGTTGGGGCAGATTCTTTTACCGTTATATGTCAATGATTCGGATGATGGAATTGATGGCTTTGTTGCAAAGTTTGCAGACAGTATGAAGGTAAGTGGAGGGGCAGATAGCTTTGAGGAAGTAGAGAGCCTACAGGAGACAGATTGGGAGAATGGGCAAAGAAATGGCAGATGGAATACAGTGTCGGGAAGTGTACAGTCATGCACTTTGGTAGAAAAATTGAAAGAGTTAACCATTTTCTAAAAGGAGAGAAAATACAAAAAAAAACCTAAGGCAGGAGATTGGGGTTGAGAGGGAAACTGGATCAGCCATGATGTAATGGAAGAACAGACTCGATGGGCCAAATAGCCTAATTCTGCTCCTATATCTCATGGTTTTGTGGAGTACAAGAAATGCAGGAGAACAAGATAAAAAAGAAATCTGTAGGGCTAAAAGGCACGAGTTGCCTTAGCAGACAACTAAAGGAAAATCCTGAAGACTTCTAAAGATATGTTAAGAGCAAAAGTATTACAAGGGACAAAATTGGTCCACTGGAAGATCAGAATTGTAACCATGCGTAGGGCCAAGACCAATGGAGGAAATGTTAAATGGATTTTTTACATCTGAATTTATTCAGGAGACAGACACAGTCAAGAGTAGTGAGGTAAAACAGCACAGAATTCATGGACCCTATACAGAACACAGAGAAGGAGGCGTTTGCTGTCTTGAGGAAATTAAGTTGGATAATCTAGAGGACTTGATGAGGTATTCCCTCAGAACCAGCGGGATGCAAGTACAAAAACTGCATCAGCCCTAGCAGAGGTATTTAAATTATCCTTAGTGACAGGTGAGGTACCAGAGGATTGAAGGATAGCTAATATCCACTTTGTCACTATGTCCAAGATGGCAGCATGACGCAGCTTGCAGCGGCCACTCCAGAGCTGATATCTGTTATTTATTAAGCGGGGTGCTGTGCGCAATCCTAATCTGATGAAAAACGGACGTTGGAGCACAGAGGAACATCTGGAAATCTTTGTTGCTGTTGCTGCTGTGAGGTCCGGGTCTCTGCTGAGAAGACCAGGCTCCCAGTCCTCCTGGTCGCGTTGCTGGTGGCTGGCGGCAGGGCTTTGTAGTGCACTCAGCAGAGTATGGTGCTCGGAGAAGCTGTGCCAGAGGGGATGGTTGGAGGCTCAGAGGTTCGATGGACTCAGAGTCAGCTGCGGTCGGGGTGCTTTCGTTGTGTGCTGTGTCTGTGAGGCTGTCCGGCGGTGCCATAGAAGTCCATAGCGAGGGTATTCCCTTCTGCCGCCTGCATGGGATGACGAGTCTATCGGGACCTTGAGGACTTGTGGAAACTGTGTGGTGCCTTCTTTCGAACTTATAGTCTTTGGACTATTTTTACTGTGCCCATGGTCTTTTTTTTTAATCAATTATGCTATTGTTTGCACTGTTGTAACTATGTGGTTTTGTGCAGGTCTTGTAGCTTTAGTTCTTGGTTTGTTGGGTGCTAAAGTTGGTCTCCTGACTTGGTGTGTCTGGGTAGTCTTGATTTGTCTGGTGACTTTGGTGCTCCTTTCCGGGGAACGCGCTAAGATGGTAGCGCGATATTAATACGCAGCAGCCTCTCCGGACTCTGGTTTGGGGATTGCCAAATGTTATGTGGATTTTCTGGTGTAGTCTGTTTTGTCATGTGCTTTTGTGATATCATTCTGGAGGAACGTTTTCTCATTTTTTAACTGCATTACATTTGTGGTTTCTAAATGACAATAAACTGAAACAGAATTGAACTGAACTGAACTGATGTTGTTCCACTGTTTAAGAAAAGCCCTAAAAATAAACCAGAGAATTGTAAGCTGGTGAGCCTAATTTTGGTATGACAAACCAATGTAGGTCTTACACAATGAATAGTAGTGCACCAAGGAATACTGTGCAACCAAGGGATCTGAGAATACAGGCCCATAATTTGGTAAAAGTGATGTCACAGGCGAATAGCATTGTCAAGGAGGTTTTTGGCACATTGCCTTCATAAAGCAAGTTTGTATAAGATGTTGGTGATGCCTATTTTTGATTATTGTGTGCAGTTTTGGACTCTTATCTACAAGAAAGATGCAAGTAAGGTTGAAAGAATACAGATAAAATTTACAAGGATGTTGCTAAGGATGGAGGACCTGAGGTGTAAGCAAAAATTAAATAGGTTATGACTTTAATCCTTAGAACATAGAAGACTGAGGGAGGTTTGATAGAGGTAGACAAAATTATGAGAGGTATAGATAGGGTAAATGCAGACTTTTTCCATTGTGGTTGGGAGGAACTAGTACTATGACTCTATAATCTCCCAACTTTTGTACTCAATGCCCTTACTGAGGAAAGGCAGCATACCAAAAGCCATCTTCACCACCCCGCTGAGCTATGACTCTTAACTTCCTGGAACCAGATTCAAATTTATCTTGTGTATCAAAAACTCCATGAAATACATCATCTGCATTAACAACCAACCAAAGGATGTGCAGAGGGCAGTCCACAACAGATTCCAGCACATAGCATGCCCACAATATTTGTCAAAACAACGCAAGCAGCAACAACAAAACAAACAACAGTAAAACAACAAAACAAACAACAGTAAAACAGTCTATTCTACCCAGTCACATGCAGACATATGCTTAACCCCAGGACAGGCCACCTCTGGGACTTTAGTTCTTAGCTCTGGACTTTCAAACTCACAGATATCAGGCCACCAACGTTCAGTCCCTGGGCTGACTCTAAGACATCAGGTCTCTGACTTCTGGAACATTAAATCCAGGGGCTTCAACCTTCAGGCCTCTACCTCTGGACTTCGACCATCTGCGTTGCCCTTCAGACCTTGTTGACCTCTGAGTATCACCCCAAGAACTTGCAGATCACACATGTAGTTGAACTCCAAAGTCCTTCTGTTCAACAACACTCCCCAGGGCTTTACTGTTTATTGTGCAAGTCCTATCTTGATTTGATCTTCCAACATGCAACACCTTGCAATTACCCTAATGAAACCCTATTTGCCATTCTGAGACCACTTACCTAGCTGATCAAGATTCCTTTGTAATTTTTGATAACCATCTTCACTGTCACTGATACAATCTATTTTAGTATCATCTGAAAATTTACTGAACATGCCTTGTATGTTCTGAACCAAATGGCTGATATAGTTGACAGATAGCACCAGCCCCTGAGATACACCATGCAAGTTCAAGTTTATTGTCATTTCAACTGTATACATGTATACTGGCAAACGAAATAATGTTCCTGAAGACTAAGGTGCAACACGGATCATATAACTCGTACACAACTCGTACATAAAGTAATATTACCACAAATAAATTAACAAATAATAAAGTGAAGTTACATTGCGAGTTTAAAAAGTAAACAATATAATGCTGTCGGCACTTCATATGTGGCGAGACCTGGGAGTTGGCAGGGAGTTCAATAGTCTCACAACCTGGGAAAGAATCTGTTTCCTATCCCAGCAGTTTTTGTCTCAATGCCTCAGTACATTCCTGCCTGAAGGTAGAGGGTCAAAGAGATTGCTGGATGGATCATTGACAATTCTAAGGGCCCACTGTACACAGTGCTCCTGCTTAAGTATCGTAGATAAGTGGGAGAGTGCTTGAATATCATCTCAGCAGTCCTCACAATCCTTTGCAGGGTCTTGCAGTCATATGCCTTGCAATTCCCATACCAGACAATGATGCAGCTGGTCAGGACACTCTTAATGGTGCTCTTGTAAAAATTGGTTAGAATGGGGGGGGGGGGTGGTGGCCTCATTCATCTCAATCTCCTCAGGAAATGGAGATGTTGCTGTGCTTTCTTGAATAAAGAGGTGGTGTTGAGGGACTAGTTGAGATTTTTCATTATGCGCACTCCCAAAAACTTGGGGCTCCTTACTCTCCCCATGAAACAGCTGTTTATGTGTACTGAAGTGTGGTCAGCCTGCACTTTCCTAAATTCCATAATCATGCTAAAGCAGTGTGAACAGCAATGGGCTGAGCACACAGCCCTGTGGGATGCCAGTGCTCACAATGATGGAGCTGGAGAGGTTACTGCCAACATGACTAATTATGTCTTTCTATCAAGGAGTCCAAGATCCAATTACTGAGAGAGGTACTGAGACCCAACAAGGACAGCTTACCCACCAGCTTCTGAGGGATGAACATATTAAATGTCAATAAACAGCATTTCTGGCATATGAGGCACTATATTCCAGGTGGGGCAGGATGGAATGGAGCACAGAGACTATGGCATCATCAGTGTACTGATTTGAGCAATAAGTGAACTGGAAAGGGGCCAGTGTAGCAGGAAGATGAGATTTAACGCAATTCATAACCTGCCACTCAAAACACTTCATTATTGGTGAGGTCACTGTCTCCATGGGCCTCCAGCTTGAGAAAAAAATCCTTTCACCATCACTCTCTGCTTCCTACTATCAAGCCAACTGTGTACCCAATGAGCCTCCTCTCCCTAGATTTGATGTAATTTAACCTTTCAGAGCAGCTACTATATAGAACTGAAGTCCATTTTATCCTGCCCTCAAGGACCTTCTTGCATATTATGAAGCAAATCAGCCTAGTTCGTGAGACACAAACTCATGATGACTATCCCTGATTACACTCTACCTCTCCAAATACATATACATCTTATTGTTTAGAATCTTCTCCAGTAATTTACTGGTCTAGAGTTCCCAGGTTTTTCTTTGCAACCCTTCTTAAGTAAAAGCACAGCATTCATTACCATCCAGCCTTCTAGGACTTCATTATGGCTAACGATGATACAACTATCTCAGACAGGGCCCCGCTGTTTTTTTTCTAGCCCTTTACAGTGTTCTTGAATATATCTGGTCAGGCCCCAGATATCTGTCTGCTTCAAATAGTTTTAAAATATACAGTGTGTCTTTTACTGTAATGTGGACTGTTCCTAAAACAACCCCACTAAATGTCCCTTATTCTGAAGATTTCATGTCATTTTTCACAGTGAAATATTAGGAGGTGTATTCATTGAAGACCTTGTAGCTCCAAACATAGATGTCCACTTTGTTCTTTGAGGGTCCCTATTCTTTCCCCGGTTCCTCTTTTTCCCTGAATATAGTCAAAACATCTTTGGATTCTTTTTAATCTAATTTGGTAAGGTTGTCTCATTTCCTTACCCTCTTCTTGTTTTCAAAATTAATAGAACTCTCATTACTGGAAGTGAGCATTAGTAGTTGACGATAAATACTGGCAATGGTCTGATCTCAAAAATGTATCTTAAAAATGAATCCAAAAATTCATACCTGCATGTATCTGAGTACATACAACAAGCAAATTTTTTCAAGAGTTTTCTTGTGGAATAAATATATGGGTAATCCTATATATTGTATGTTTACATTGAAATATCAATTGTGTTTGTGCTTAGTTTCAGGAATTCCAGACTAGAAAACTTACACAAATGTTGACACACACTTTTGCAAATTATCACCAGATAAACATGAATGATTCATAGAAACATAGAAAACCTACAGCACAATACAGGCCCTTTGGCCCACAATGCTGTGCCAAACATGTATATACTTTAGAAATTACCTAGCGTTGCCCATAGCCCTCTTTTTCTAAGCTCCATGTGCCTATCCAGGAGTCTTTTAAAAGACACTATCACATCCGCCTCCACCACCATTGCCAGCAGCCCAATTCATGCACTTACCACTCTAAGCATTAAAAAAAACTTTACCCCTAACACCTCCAACAATGACAATTGAATAAAACTATTTACCTGGCTGATTAGAAAGAGGGAGAGTGTAAACAGACTGTGTGTTAGAAGAATCTGCACGTGACGTCTTTGCCGTTGTCTGTTTTTCACGAGGTATCGGAAGATGGCAGAACTTCCCTGTTGAGTTTGATGGGCACCAGCACTTGTCCCTTCCAATGCAATATCCTCCATTCAAACATGGGATCTGGCAAAAATCTACAATACAAGTAGGTTGATAATTAATTGCTTGTGCTCAAACTCAAGGATCAAGAACAGGAATTTTATTACACATGATGAAACTCAAAAGATAATTAAACGCAATTAATTTCCTTTATTTTTATTTGCACTGGATTTGTTAGAATTTTAATTAATAACTATTATCAAATTTTCCACTCTTTATGCAATTTAATGTTCTTTATTTTTGCTAAGAGGTTCATTGTTCAGTCTTTCCCTTTTCTCAAACAAACAGTCTTTTGGTTAAAATATTGGAATTAGTTTATTGGTTTAACGCGTACCAATGTTCATACAAATCAAATCATTACAGTGAATTGAGGTAGTACCAGGTAAAACATCACAGAATGCAGTTACAGAGAAAGTGCAGTGCATGTAGACAATAAGATGTATGTATACAATAAGGTAGATTGTGAGTTAAAGAGTCCATCTTATCAAAGGAACCACTCAATGGGGTAGAAGCTCTCCTTGATCCTGGTGATACATATTTTCAGGCTTTTACATCTTCTGCCTGATGAGAGAGGGGAAAAGAGAGAATGTCTAGGGTGTGTGGTGCTTTGTTCATGCTGGCTGATTTACTGAGACAACGAGGTATATACAGAGACTAGTAGGAGAGGCTGAGATGTGTACAGCTGTGTCTACACTTTCTACATTTTTTTGAAGTCACAGAGCAGTTACCATATCAAGCAGTGATAGATCCATTGTTTAAGAAAGGCTCAAAAAGTAAGCCAGGAAAATATGTCAGTGAGTCTGACATCAGTAATGGACAAGATATTGGAGGGTATTCCAAGGGACCAGATATATAAGCATTTGGATATTCGGATACTGATTAGGAATAGATAACATAGTTTTGTGTGGTAGGTTGTGTCTAACCAATCTTAGGAGTTTTTTGAGGAAGTTACCAAGGAAGTTGATAAAAGAAAGGCAATGGATATTGTCTACAAGGACTTCAGTAAGGCCTTTGACCAGGTACACATGGGAGGTTGGTCAAGAAGGTTCAGTCGCTTGGCATTCAGGATTCAGGATCTAATTGCATTAGACACTAGTTTTGCAGGAGAGGCCAGAGAGTGGTAGCAGATGGTTCTCTCTGACTGAAGGCCTGGTACAAGTGATGTGCTACAGGTGTGCTGGGTCCATTCTTATTTGTCTTCTATATCGACCTGAGTGATAATGTAGCAAACTGGATCAGCAAATTTGTGGATTTCAGCAAGGTTGGGGCCTAGTGAAGAGCAAGGAAGGCTATCAAAGCTTACAGAAGGATCTAGACCAGCTGGAAAAATGGGCTGAGAAATGGTAGATGGAATTTAATGCAGAGAAGTGAGGTGTTACTCTTTAAGAGGACAAACCAGGGTATGCTTCACATGGTGTGCAGTTTGGCACTGAGAAATGTGGCAGAGCAGATGGACTTGCAAGTACAAATCTATAATTCCTTGAAGGTGGCATCAGAAGTGGTTTGGGTCTTAAACAGAGCTTTTGGCACATTAGACTTCATAAATTAAAGTACTGAGTACAGGAGCTGAGATGTGAAGCCAAAGTCGTCAAATAATGGTGAGGCCTAATTTGGAGTATTTTGTGCAGTTCTGGTCACTAACTACAGGAGATATATTAATAATACTGAAAGATTACAGAGAAAATTTACAAGGATGTTGCCAGGACTTGACTGCCTGAGTTGTAGGGAAAGGTTGAATTCGTTAGGACTTTACTCCCTGATGCATAGGAGAATGAGGGCTAATTTGACAGAGGTACAGTATACAAAATTGAGGGTAAGTGCATGCAGGCCTTTTCAACTGAGGTTGGGTGTCTAGAACTAGAGATCATGGGTTAGGTGAATATGAGCAGGAACTTCTTCACTCAGGGTAGTGAGAGTTCAATTTCAACTTTTAAGAGAAATTTGGGTAAGTACATTAATGGGAGGGTTATGAAGGGCTATGGTCCAGCTGCATATTAATGGGACTAGGAAAATTAATAGTTTAGCATGGACTAAATGGGCTGAAGGAGTTGTTTTTGTTCTGTAGTGTTGTATGACACTATGACATCTGAATAGGATGCTTTCTTTATTGCTTTGACAAAAACTGGTAAGGGTCAATGAGAACATGCTAAATCGCTTTGACCTCCTGAAGAAGTAGAGACATTGCTAAGCTTTCTTGGTCATGGTATCTATGTGGTTGGATCAGGATAGGTTATTGTTGATGTTAATTCCTAAGAACTTTAGCTCTGAACCCTATCAACCTTAGCATTGTTGATGTACTGTAGAAAGGAGCATGAGCACTGTCCCTTGCTAAAGTCAGAGGACCAGCTCTTTTGTTTTGCTGACATTGAGGGGAAAGATTGTTGTCATATTACCATGTTACTATGCTCTCTATCTCTTTCCTGTACTCTAACATATCATTATTTGAGACACAGCCCACTAAGGTGGTATCATCTGCATACTTAGAGCAGTCATGAGTATACAGGATGTAGAGTAGGGAGTTGAGGATGCAACCTAGTGGCACACCAGTGTTGAGAATAAAAGTGATGGAGTTTTTGCTACCTAACCTTACTGATTGCAGTCTATTGGTCAAGAAGTTGAGGATCCACTTGCCTTGTCTTGTCCTGTCCTGTCCATACTGCACCAGCTGTCGCCAATAAGCTATAAACATGCAGGAGCAGTGTGTGGTTAAGTGCCTTGCTCAAGGACATGCATGCTGCCTTGGCTTAGGCTCAAACTAGCGACCTTCAAATCACCAGCCCAAAGCCTTAACCACTTGACCATGCATCAACACTAGCAGAGGGAGGTGTTGACTCTCAGGTCTCGGAGTATGGGAATGAGTTTGTGTGGATTTATAGTATTGAAAGCAGTGCTCTCAATAACAATTACAAGTGTTCATCTAAAACCCAAAAGCTTTATTGAGGATCAATGCTAACTGAATGACCTTTGCTCTCTTTTGAAATGCAGGGATATATTCTAGGGCTGAACATTCTTGAATCAGCTTGATGTATAATCATTTTAGTCATAATTGCCACTGATACTAAACTCTTACTCCAAATGTCTTCCAAAATGCAAGTGGAAAGAAAAGGTACAAAAGTGCAACTAACAAGGGGAAAGGAGACACTTACTTTAATTTTGTACATCTTTCCACAATCATAAGAGTTGAGAAGCAAAGGGCACAATTTACATAAAATATAACTTCTCCATTTTCTTTTCATAAGGTAGAGATAACATCATTATGTGTGAATAACAGCAGAAAAATAGTAGTCACACCCACATATAAATGTCTTGGTCAATTCCACAGGATAACAACATTGTGATTTCAACTTTTAAGTATTAGAAAATAATATGATTGCAAAATTCTCTCTAAAGTTTTAAATTTTAAACATATATGTCACCTTGATATTATTAAGGTGAATTGGCTGCAGTCTTGGTATATATCCAGTTTTAAGGAAAATCCACAACAAGCCAGGGCTAGACAGCAGAAGATATGTGCTGTAGATAAGTGAACTGAATTTTAGTCACAGACTAGAAAAAAAATAAAATTCCTTATTCAAATAATGAAGACATCAAATTTGATATTGGTGACTGAAATTATGAAATTAAATTTGGAAAGATTAATTGCTAACTAGGAAGTAAGATGGAGCATTATCTTGGCATTGAATTCCTCAGTGAATCATAATAGAAATAGAATCTCTAACACATTTTAAAATGACAGAAATATTTTAATTCAAATTTTAATGGGGATAGTGAGTAGCAATGGATAATGTAAAAAAAATAAACACCAAGACAGTGAGGAAATGAGACATCCTTATTTTAAAATAAGAAATACCGATGGTGTGCCAATTTGTGATTAGCTACCAAACTTCAGCTGCTTTATTTTACATTGTGGCTGATCAATGATTTCACATATCTTTTCTTCTTTTGTCTTGCTACTGCTCCCAAACGAAGATTTATAACCTGCACCATTAAAATCTGAAGTTTATCTTCTGACTTAAAATCCCTTAGTCAAATTTTGAAATAAGTTTATCCTTTAACCTACTCTAAATTAGTGGTCCCAGTTAAATACCCTCAATAGACAATAGACAGTAGGTGCAGGAGTAGGCCATTCGGCCCTTCTAGCCAGCACCGCCATTCACTGTGATCATGGCTGATCATACACAATCAGTACCCCGTTCCGGCCCTCTCCCCATATCCCTTGACCCCCCCCCCCCCCATCTATAAGAGCTCTATCTAACTCTCTCTTGAATGCATCCAGAGACTTGGCCTCCACTGCCTTCTGGGGCAGAGCATTCCACATATCCATCACACTCTTGGAGAAAAAGTTTTTCCGCATCTCTGTTCTAAATGGCCTATCCCTTATTCTTAAACTGTGGCCTCTAGTTCTGGACTCACCCATCAGCGGGAACATGCTTCCTGCCTCCAGTGTGTCCAATCCCTTAATAATCTTATATGTTTCAATCAGATCCCCTCTCATCCTTCTAAATTCCAGTGTATACAAGCCCAGTCACTCCAATCTTTCAACATACGACAGTCCCGCCATTCCGGGAATTAACCTTGTGAACCTATGCTGCACTCCCTCAATAGCAAGAATATCCTTCCTCAAATTTGGAGACCAAAACTGCACACAATACTCCAGGTGGGGTCTCACTAGGGCCCTGTACAGCTGCAGAAGGACCTCTTTACTCCTATACTCAATTGTTATAAAAGCCAGCATGCCATTAGCTTTCTTCACTGTCTGCTGTACCTGCTTGCTTGCTTTCATTGACTGATGTACCCAGATCTCGTTGTACTTCCCCTTTTCCTAACTTGACTCCATTTAGATAGTTATCTGCCTTCCTGTTCTTGCCACCAAAGTGGATAACCTCACATTTATCAACATTAAACTGCATCTGCCATACATTTGCCCACTCACCCAACCTGTCCAAGTCACCCTGCATTTTCATAACATCCTCCTGACATTTCACACTGCCACCTCTCCTCTTGGTCCAGTGTGAAACTAGTATATGCAGTGCATGTTTAACATATGAAAGTAGATTTTAAATTATTTTTAAAATTTAAATAATACCAGAAATCATTAATCTGTTTTTATAATCATTTGCAAGATGGGAATGAAAGATATTTATCATCCATGAGATGAAGGTTGATTGTGAGCCACCTGCATGCACCTCGGAAATCTAGTATTAAAAAGCATTTCAGTATTAAGATATTTTAGGAAGTAAATTAGCAAAAATGATAAACAATTATTTATATGGAAATTCAAATGTCTCCATATTTCAACACCCACCACCACAAGTATTCCTCCTGCCTTCACCCAATAGATTATTTCCCTATCCCCCTGCCCCATCTAGACCCTATATTCTTGAATATAAGAATATAAGGTAGGAGTAGGCAGCCTGAACCTTCAAGCCTGCCACATCAACAACATGACAACGTTCAATCTGCTCCATGCTTCATCTATCATGTAACCCTAAATCTGTTTTTCTTTCAAAATTTTATCTACTTAAGTATCTCCAATGATCTAGCCTCTACAAGTCTTTGGGATAGTGAATTCAAGATGTATTGCCCTCTGCAAGAGACCATAAGACCATATCACATAGGAGCAGAATTAGGCCAAGTCAATCATGGCTGATCTTTTTTATCTCTCCTAAACAGAATTTCCTGGCCTTCTCCCCAAAAACCTGTGATACAGTGTCCAATCAAGATCCTATCAATCTCTGCCTTAAATATATCCGATGACCTGGCTTCCACAGCTGCACGTGGCAACAAATTCCACAAATTCACCACCCTCTGGCTAAAGAAATTTCTCTGCATATCTGTTTTAAAAGGGTGCCCTTCTATCTTGAGGCTGTGCCCTCTTGTCCTATTCTCTCCCACCATGGGAAACATCCTTTCCACATTTAACCTGTCTAGACCTTTCAACATTGAAAAGGTTTCAATGAAATCCACCCTCATCCTTCTAAACTCCTGCAAGTACAGAACCACAGCCATCAAATGTTCTTTGTATGGTAACCCTTTTATTCCGTGAATCATCCTTGTGAACTGCCTCTGAACCCTCTCCAATACCAACACATCTTTTCTAAGATGGGGGACACAAAACTGTTCACAATACTCAAGGTGAGGCCTCATCGGTGACTTACAAAGGCTCAGCATCATGTCCCTGCTCTTGTATTCTAGACCTCTTGAAATGGAGTGCTAATATTGTATTTACCTTCCTCACCACCGACTCAACCTGAAAGTTAACCTTCAGAGTGTTCTGCACAATGACTCCCAAGACCCTCTTCAACTCACGTTTTTGGATTTTCTCCACATTTAGAAAATATTCTGCAGATTTATTTCTACACCAAAGTGCATGATCATGCATTTTCCAACATTGTATTCCATTTGCCACTTTCTTCCCCATTCTCTTAATCTGTCTAAGTCCTTCTGCATCCTATCTGTTTTCTCAACACTACCTGCCCCTCCACCAATCTCTGTATTATCTGCAACCTTGGCAACGCAGTAATTTATTTTATCATCTAAATCATTGATATACAGTATAACATAAGCAGTTCCAACAACAAACCCTGCAGAACACCACTAGTCACTGACAGCCAACCAGCTGAGGATCCTTTTCTTCCCACTCTTTGCCTCCTACCAATCAGCCAATGCTCTAACCATGTAAGTAAATTTCCTGTTACATCATAAGCTCTTAACTTGGTAAGCAGCCTCATGTGTGGCACCTTGTCAAAGGCCTTCTGAAAGTCCAAATATACAACATCCACTGCATCCCCTTTAGCTATCCTACTTATAATCTCCTCAAAGAATTCCAACAGGTTCATCAACAAGATTTTTCCTTAAGGAAACCATGCTGACTTTGTCCTATCTTGTTCTTTGTCACCAAGTACTCGATAACCTCATCTGTAACAATTGACTCCAACATCTTCCCAACCACTGAGGTCTATAATTTCTTTTCTGCAGCCTTCCTCCTTTCTTAAGAGTAGAGTGACATTTGTAATGTTCCAGTCCTCTGGCACCTTGCCAGACTCCAATGATTTTTGAAAGAGGTTCTTGTGCACCTCAGTTTTAGATGGCCATCTCTTAATGTTCTAAATATATCCATCCCACCAAGATTCTCCAACTGATGGAAACTAACCAAAATATACTGTCAGGGTCTTGTATGTTTCAATAAGGCCACTCATCAGTTTCTTTTTAGCACTCCAAAAAACCATCAACTTATTTTGTTTAGCTGTTCATGATAGCACAAGCCTTTCATCTCAGGGATTAGAGTAGTGAATTACTTTGTGTATTTTTACTTAAATAAGAAGGGGCTAATCTGTGTAGTGCACAAGGGATGAGCTGTTTCCCAATATTCTTGCAATAAAGACTAATGTGCCATATGCCTTGCCAATCAATTGTTGTAGCAACCTGCTATACTATTATAATTTTTGCACAAGAATGCCAAGATGCTCTGTACTTCACTTTTCATCTTAATAATTGTCTTCTGTTAAGTTCCTCTTACTAATGTGCATTACTTTCATACTTTTAACTCCACTCGTCAAATTTCACCCACTCATTCAACCTATCTATGTTCTGTTGCTGAATCCAATATTTTGCTTCACATACACCCCCCCATCTATTTTCCCATCAATGGCAAACTTGAATACCATCCACTCTGCCCCCTTCTCCAGGCAATTAACATAAATCACAATTAATTGAGTATCTGAGGCACTCCACTGTGACATCCATCTAGCCTGAAACAGATCTGTTTATTCAATCTCTCTTGTATATGTAACAACTACTCTTTAATTCTAGGTAACACACTTTCCCAGTAACATGATTTCTTTTGTTTTTATATCTTATGCACCAGCTTCTATTATTTGGTAAATTATTATTGCACATTATTGAGAAATTATTATTGTGTGTATTATTATTCTGTACTTATTCTGCTACAACACACCAAAGTTCCTAAGGCAGCACCTTCCAGACCCACATCTACTACCATCTAGAAGGATGAGAACAGCAGCTACCTGGGAACACCTCCACTTGGAAATCCCCCTTCAAGTCACTCACCATCCTTACAAAATATTAGTTAAGCATGCACACTGTTAAGTGTGTTTTTAAACATTGCAGCTGTAATGAAAGAACTTTCCACTCAGGATCAATATAGTATTTACTTTTATTATTGTTATTATGGCACTTTAACAAATGTAATCTGGAAATCCAAAGATACTATATCTACATATTCTCCTCTACTAAGACTGTCTGATGCTGGATCACTTCCCTTGAACTTTCAGCTAGCTCTCTCCCCAACTTTCTTAGTTCCCAATCTTTTTTCTCCCCCATTCTCTGTGCTTGCTTACCATCCTCCATCTTTCTTGCCTCTATGCCTATCCATGCCTCCAACCAAACATCCACATCCTCCCCATAATTTGGAAAATCATTCAAAAACAAAACAATTTAATTACCATCCAAAAAATCTACTAACAATCTGAGATGAGTGAATATAGGATATAAAGTATAGGAAAACAGGACTATAAAGCATACTTATCCACCCTCACAGAGGCCCTATTAGCTTTTTGCCCAAGTGACTCAGCTATCACCCTCTCAAACTCAGATTTTGAATATCAAAACGTACAAATTCAGTAGGCGCTTGAGAATAACATGACATGTCCATTTCTAAGTTTTCATTTTGAAGTGTTTAGTTATTCTATCATTAAGTTGGATTTAAATTGTGGAATTCCATACCTCACACTGGAATATCCCATGCTGGAATAACCCAAGCCAGAAGGTAAATGTGAAGCAAGGAAGTTGTAAAGTAGATTATCTTTACCATCTCTGTGGAAATACGGATGGGTAATAAATGCTGACCTTGCTAGGACTTCACACAATCCAAAACAGTATATTAATTAAAGGGCACAGCATCTGGATTCCATTCAATAGAGTGCAACAACAGGTCCTTCAGAGTCCACACCAACTATCAACCATCCATTTATACTCATCCCACATTAATCCCATTTTATTTTCACCACATTCTGTTCAACTCTATTTTGCCACTCACCAACATGCTACATGTAAATAATATTGGCTAATTAACCTACTAACCTGAACTTCTTTGGGATGTAGGAGGAACTAAGCCTATACCTGTTGTCAGGACCTTAATATCTTGTTATGTTTAGCTTTTATTCTGACAGGCACATATAAGCTTTGTACTCTCAATTTTATTTTTGAAGTCCTCCACTATCCAAGTACACCTTTACCAGAAAACAGCCTATTTCAATCTGCATTTGGCAGTTCATTTCTGATACCAGCAAAATTGGCCTTTCTCCAAGTTAGAATCTCAACATGCAGAGCAGACCTATCTCCTTGCATATTTATTTTGAAACTAGTGGCATTATGGTCACAGGATACAAAGTGTTCCCCCTCACAAACTTCTGTCACTTGCCCTGTCTCATTCCCTAAAACGCAGATCCAGTATCATGTACTCTCTCATTGGGACTTCTACATACCGATGAAAGGAACTTCCCTACACACATTTGACAAGCACTATCCCATCTAGTTCCTCTGATTCCCTAGCATTGTTGGGAGATCTGCAATATAGCCCCATTAATGTGGTCATACGTTTCTTATTTTTCCGTTCCACCCATAACAGCTCACCATCAGGTCCTCCAGTCAACCTGAGGAAGCATTACTACAACATTTTCCCTGACTAGTAATACCACCCCTGCTCCTTTAATCCCTCCTGCTCTGTTATGTCTAAAACAACCGAACACCAGAATATTGAGCTGCCCTTCCTGCCCCTCCTGCAAACAAGTTTCAGTAATGGCTACAACATCATAATTCTAGGGATAGATAAGATAGAGTCAGAGAAGTTGTTTCCACTGGTAGGTGAGACTAGAACTGGAGGACATAACCTCAAGATTTGGGGGAGTAGAATTAGGATGGAGATGAGGAGGAAGTGCTTTTCTCAGAGTTGTGAATCTTTGGAATTCTCTGCCCAATGAAGCAGTGGAGGCTACCTCAGTAAGTATATTTGAGAAGGTTGAATAGATTTTTGCGTAGCAGGAGAATTAAGGGAGATGGGGAAAAGGCAGGTAGGTGGAGATGCGTCCATGGCCAGAACAACCATGATCTTATTGAATGGCAGAGCAGGCTCAATAGGCGAGATGGCCTACTCCTCCTCCCATTTCTTGTGTTCTTAGATACCTCACATGGATTTCTGGAGTAAGAACGATCATGTTATTTCCTTTTTATTTATATAAGGAGCTTCTTCTCATTGCTAACTGAATTATTTTCCAACATTTACATAAAACATATATAACTGAGTATGTGTTTGGTCTTCTGCTGCTGCAGCTCATCCACTTCAAGGTTCGAAGTGTTCTGTGCTCAGAGATGTTCTTTTGTGTACACCACTGTTTAAAAAGTCAGCTTGAGCCAATCGGGCCTTTCTCCTTTAACCTCCTTCATTGACAAGGTGTATTCACCCAGAGAACTGCTATTCAATTGGTGTTTTGATTTTCAGACCATTCTCTATGAACACTAGAGAGTATTGTGCATGAAAATCCTAGATCAGCAGCTTGCTGAGATATGAAAAACAACTCAACTGACACAACAATCATTTCACAAAGTCACTTAGAACACATTTTAATCTGAACAACAACTGAGCCTCTTGACCATGTCTGCATGATTTTATTCATTGAGTTTCTGCCTCATGATTGGCTGATTAGATAAGTGTATTAACATACAAGTGTGCCTAATAAAGTGGCCACCGAGTGAATATGCAAACTATGATAGTTTGCCACTTTAAAATTAATAATGTTACAAAGGGCTAAGCTGAGCCATTAAGAAATATGTTCAAACAAATAATTTGTGAATGTTCTTCAACACTATAATTCTGAAGCAGTTAACTAAACGTTCACATTTTCAGTTTGCACAATTAATAAAGTGATCTGCCAAGAATATATTGCACCAGTCATTCTTGACTCCCACCCCAAGACGGGTTTATAACATTAGGGATGTAACTTCAGTGATACTTAAAACTTTAATAGCACTCCATTACTCTAACTTTCAGACACAATGAACTTCTAGCCGTCTAGCATCTAATGCTTAAAACAACCTGGCAAACCAGAAAAAGATGTCTGAAATTACAACATAAAATTCCACAAGGAAATGAAATGATAATGCAGTGTTGAAAAATAATACAGACTATACTGGTGTGCCAAGAAATTAAATTATATGGTATTGTTTCTCCCAAAATTATTGTAAAACATTTTCATAAGCTATTTGTGCCAAAGTGCATCTTGTGAAATCCAAAAGCAATTTCCAAAAAGAGGAAAAAATTGTAATTCCACTATTATAACGAATACAGATCAAAGTGGTCAATACTCCAAAGTTCCCATTTTATATTAATCTCCAAGTCAAAGTTCTGGAATAATTTCATAAAATGTTGAAGCTCAATAGAAATACAGGGAAATATAATAAAATGAAGTAGATGGGAGAGGCAAGATCTAGTAAGAATCTGGGTTGTTGTAATGACAGTGGGTAGACAGAGAGGAGACAGTTGGGCACTGAGCATGATGAACATATAGGAGATAGACAGATACAACCCGGTGGGAGAGAGAAGGAAACTGGTTGAAAGCGAGTTGGTGGGGGGGGGGGGGGGGGGTGAATCGCAAAGAATGGGTTATGCAAAGGGACCTGGATGGATAAAGAGGAGAGAAAAACAAATAGAGGATATAGAACATAAGACATAGGAGCAGAATTAGGCCATCTGGCCCATCAAATCTGCTCTGCCATTCAATCATGGCTGATCCTTTTTTTTTCTATCTCCTCCTCAACCCCAGTTCCCAGCCTTCTCCCCATAACCTTTGATGTCAATCTCTGCCTTAAATACATCCAACAACCTGGCGTCCACAGCTGCATGTGGCAACAAATTTCCCAAATTCTTCACCCTTTGACTAAAGAAATTTCTCCACATCTCTGTTTTGAATGGACACCCCTCAATCCTGAGGCTGTGCCCTCTTGTCCTAGCCTCTCCCACCATGGGAAGCATCCTTTCCACATCTGCTCTGTCTAGGCTTTTCAATATTCAAAAGGTTTCAATGAGATTTCCCCTCATCCTTTTGAATTCCAGCAAGTACAGACCCAGAGCCATCAAACGTTCCTCAGGTGATAACCCTTTCATTCCCGGAATCATCCTCGTGAACCTCCTCTGGACCTCTCTGATGCCAGCACATCTTTTCTAAGATGAGGAGCCCAAAACTGTTCACAATACTCAAGGTGAGGCCTCACCAGTGACTTATAAAGCCTCAGCATCACATTAAGACTCAAGATGTGCAAGCTACCTGAAACTGGAGAATTCAATGGTCATACTGATGGATGGTAGACTACCTAGGCATAATATAAAGAGCTCTGTCTCCCTCTCTCTCTAGAGACAGCTTATTTGCTGATGTCCATTATAAATCCACTGATTCTCACAGGTACCTGGACTATACCTCCTCCTACCCTGATACCTGTAAAAATGTCATTGCCTTCTCTCAGTTCCTCCATCTCTGCTGCATCTGCTCTCAGGATGAGGTGTTTCATTTGAGAACTAAGGAACCATTCTCCTCCTTCAAAGAAAGGGGCTTAGCTTCCTCCACCACATCCCTTCCATTTCATAAATGTCTGCCCTCACCCCAACTTCACCAAGAATAGGGTTCCTCTTGTCCTCACCTACAACCCCATCAACATCTGCATGCAAATGCATAATTCTCTGCAACATCCTCCATCTCCAGTGGGATCAAGTGCCACAAAACACATTTTGCCCCCACCCCCCTCCACTTTTTGCTTTCCACAGGGATTGCTCTCTTGTTCATTTGTTCTTCTCAACTAATACCTGCCCCTATATTTCCTCCCTCACTATATTCAGGGCCTAAACAGTCCCTTCCAGGTAAGGTGACACTTCACCAGTGAGTCTGTTGGGGTTATCAGTGCTCCTGCTGTGGCCTCTTGTATATCGGTCAGACCTGACACAGATTGGGAGACCGCTTTGCTAAGCACCTACTCTCTCACCGCCAGAAAAAGCAGCAAATCCCAGTGGCCACCCGTTTTAATTCCACTTCCCATTTCCACTCTGGCATGTCCTCCTGTAGCCTCCTCTACTGTCACAATGAGGCTGCAGTTGGAGGTTGGAGAAGCAACACCTTGATTTTCCAATTGGGTAGCCTCCAGCCTGATGGCTTGAACATCGATTTCTCGAGCTTCTAGTAAAGCCCCACCCCCTTCACCATTCCACTCTCTCGCCTTATCTCCTTATCTGCCCATCACCTCCCACTGGTGCTCCTTCCCCTTTTCTTCCTTCCATGGCCTTCTGCCCTCTCCTATCAGATCCCCCCTGCTCCAGCCCTATAGCTTTTTCACCAATCAATTTCCCAGCTCTTTACTTCACTCCTCTCGCCCCACCCAGTTTCACCTATCGCCTTGTGTTCTTCCTCCCCTCTCCCCACTTTCTTACTCTGACTCCTTATCTTTTTAATTCAGCAGTCCTGATGAAGGGCCTCGGCTCAAAACATTGACTGTACTCTTTTCCACAAATGCTGCCTGGCCTGCTGAGTTCCTCCAGCAATTTGTGTGTGTTGCTAGAAAGTGAAGAGCAGCATTTGACCTCACCTTGATCATCCTTGCCTGGTGTCTCAGGGATAGGTGTATCTGCACCCACGCTACCACCCACCACTCTGCCACCAGTCCTACACTCCTCCAGTGGTACTCCACACACATCATACCCAAAATCATTTGCTCCAGCCAGATTAACAAACTCATTCTCTGCTGCACGTTCAACACTCACAGGTATGGTACAAAAGTCTAGGCATCCAAGCTTTTGCACAGTACTGTAAGTACTTTATTAAATCTACTTTGAAGCTGCATTCTTTGTGGCACTCTATAATAATTTTTCCCATCACCACTCAAACTTCTAACGAAGTGCAAAGAGGTCACGTAGATATTTGTCACAAAGATAGAGCCAACAAAGTCAACTACCTCTATTCGGCAGCCCAATAAGAGGCAAGAACAGGCCACAACAATGAGATTTTTTGCAGGTCAGTGATGCTTGTTTAAAAGGTGTGCTTCATGGGGATTTGGGTTCATTCTGGCAGCCCAATCAGTGGCAGGAGAAGGCTACAGAGCCGAATCTTCTCGCAGGTCGGCGATGCTTGTTTAAAAGTATCAAAGGGGCAAACGGGGTTTCCATTGTTGGGTTGGCAGCTGATGGAAGCAGGCCTGTACTGAGAGCAGGAGTTTCAGGCATTGGCTCAAAAGAGGCGTTGGCTCTGGATAAGTTTCTGTTAAGGTTCCTTTTCTCTCTCTTACTGTACCTAATGCAGTAAATGCTCGTTGTGTGTTCTTCATGCCAGATGTTGGAGTTCAGGGAGACCAACAACTTCCCAGGGAACTACATCTGCATGAAGTGCATCCAGCTGCAGCTCCTTAAAGACTGTGTTAGGGATCTGTAGCAGCAGCTGAATGACCTCTGGCTTGTATGCAACAGTGAGAAGATAATCAGAGTTACAGGGAAGTAGTCACCCCTAAGTTGGAGGAGGCGAGTAGCTGAGTGACTGTCAAGAGAAATGAAAACATGAAGAGGCAGTTAGCGCAGAGCACCCCGTGGCCATTCCCCTCAATAGTAAGTATACCGTTTATACAGTACATAAAGGACTAAAATAGTGGATTGAATATGTGCAAGATATGAAACAATATAAATTAATTTACAGTGCAGGTTGAAATTCTACAGTGGTACAATGTCGTGGGCATCATGAAGACTGGCTGAAAGAGGAACAGAGCTAGGGGCTAAAAATGAAGCAGACTCAACGTGCTCAATGATCTACTTCCGCTCCAAGAGCTTAAAAGGTTATAAGACCCTAAGACATAGGAGCAGAATTAGGCTATTTGGCCCATCAACTCTGCTCCACCATTCAATCATGGCTGAGCCTTTTTTCCCCTCCTCAAGCCCATTCTCCAGCCATCTCCCTGTACTCCTTGATGCCATATCCAGTCAATAATCTATCAAGCTCTGCCTTAAATACATCCAATGACCTGGCCTCCACAGCTGTCTATGGTAACAAATTCTACAAATTCACCACCATCTGGTGAGAGCAATTTCTCCACATCTGTTTTAAAAGGGCTCTCCTCTGTCCTGAAGCTGTGCCCTATTGTCCTATACTCTCCCACCATGGGAAACATCCTTTCCACATCTACTCTGTTTAGGCCTTTCAACATTCAAAAGGTTTCAATGAGATACCCTCATCCTTCTAAATTCCTGCGAGTACAGAACCAGAGCCATCAAATGTTCCTTGTATGATAACTCTTTGATTCCCAGAATCATCCTGGTGAACTGCCTCTGGACCCTCTCCAATGCCAGCACATCTTTTCTAAGATGAGGAACACAAAACTGTTCACAATACTCAAGGTGCCTTACAAAGGCTCAGCATCATGTCCCTGCTCTTGTATTCTAGACCTCTTGAAATGGAATGCTAATATTGCATTTGCCTTCCTCACCACCGACTCAGCCTGCAAGTTAACCTTTAGAGTGTTCTGCACAATGACTCCCAAGACCCTCTTCAACTCACATTTTTGGATTTTCTCCCCATTTAGAAAATACTCTGCAGATTTATTTCTACACCAAAGTGCATGATCATGCATTTTCCAACATTGTATTCCATTTGCCACTTTCTTCCCCATTCTCTTAATCTGTCTAAGTCCTTCTGCATCCTATCTGTTTTCTCAACACTACCTGCCCCTCCACCAATCTTCGTATTATCTGCAACCTTGGCAACAAAGTAATTTATTTTATCATCTAAATCATTGATACACAGCATAACAAGAAGCAGTCCCAACAACAAACCCTGCAGAACACCACTAGTCACTGACAGCCAACCAGCTGAGGATCCTTTTATTCCCACTCACTGCCTCCTACCAATCAGCCAATGCTCTAACCATGTAAGTAAATTTCCTGTTATACCATGGGCTCTTAACTTGGTAAGCAGCCTCATGTATGGCACCTTGTCAAAGGCCTTCTGAAAGTTCAAATATACAACATCCATTGCATCCCCTTTATCTATCCTACTTATAACCTCCTCAAAGAATTCCAACAGGTTCGTCAACAAGATTTTCCCTTAAGGAAACCATGTTGACTTTTGTCCTATCTTGTCCTATGTCACCAAGTACTCCACAACCTCATCTTCAACAACTGACTCCAACATCATCCCAACCATTGAGATCAGCTAATTGGTCTATTATTTCCTTTCAGCTGCCTTCCTCCTCTCTTAAAGAATGGAGTGACATTTTCAATTTTCCAGTCCTTTGGCACCATGCTAGAGTCCAATGATTTTTGAAAGATCACTTCTAATCCCACCACAATCTCTAAAGCTACCTCAATCAGAATCAGAATCAGGTTTATTATCACCTGCATGTGACGTGAAATTTGTTAACTTAGCAGCAGCGGTTCAATGCAATACATAATCTAACAGAAATAGAAAAATAATAGTAATAATAAATAAAACATAATAATACATTAACAAGTAAATCAATTATGTACATTGAACAGATTTCTAAAAAATGTGCAAAAACAGATACTGTATATTTTTTTTAAAAAGTGAGGTAGTGTCCAAAGCTTCAATGTCCATTTAGGAATCCGATGGCAAAAGGGGAAGAAGCTGTTCCTGAATCGCTGAGTGTGTGCCTTCAGGCCTCTGTATCTCCTACCTGATGGTAACAGTGAGAAAAGGGCATGCCCTGGGCGCCAGAGGTCCTTAATAATGGACATTGCCATTCTGAGACACCGCTCCCTAAAGATGTCCTGGGTACTTTGTAGGCTAGTGCCCAAGATGGAGCTGACTAGATTTACAACCTTCTGCAGCTTCTTTCGGTCCTGTGCAGTAGCCCCCTCCATACCAGATAGTGATGCAGTCTGTCAGAATGCTCTCCACAGTACAAATATAGAAGTTTTTGAATGCATTTGTTGACATGCCAAATCTCTTCAAACTCCTAATAAAGTATAGCTGCTGACTTGCCTTCTTTATAACTACATCGATATGTTGGGACCAGGTTAGATCCTCAGAGATCTTGACACTGAGTAACTTGAAGCTGCTTACTCTTTCCACTTCTGATCCCTCTGTGAGGATTGATGTGTGTTCCTTTGTCTTACCCTTCCTTAAGTCCACAATCAGCTCTTTTGTTTTACTGACATTGAGTGTTAGGCTGTTGCGGCAGCATTCCACCAGTTGGCGTATTTCACTCCTGTACACCTTCTCATCACCACCTAAGATTCTACCAACAATGGTTGCATTGTCAGCAAATTTGTAGATGGTATTTGAGCTACGCCTAGCCACACAGCCATGTGTATATAGAGAATAGAGCAGTGAGCTAAGCACACACCCGAGGTGCCCCAGTGTTGAAAGTCGCCAAGGAGGATATGTTATCACCAATCAGTACAAACTGTGGTCTTCCAGTTAGGAAGTAAAGGATTCAACTGCAGAGTGAGGTACAGAGACCCAAGAACTGCAACTTCTCAATCAGGATTGTGGGAATGATGGTATTAAATCCTGAGTTATAGTCAATGAACAGCATCCTGATGTAGATGTTTGTATTGTCCAGGTGGTCTAAAGCAGTGTGGAGAGCCATTGAGATTGCCGTGATCTATGCAATGGGTCCAGGTTCCTGCTGAGGCAGGAGTTCAGCCTAGTCATAACTAACCTCTCAAAACATTTAATCACTGTCGATGTGAGTGCTATGGGGTGATAGTTATTAAAGCAGCCCACATTATTCTTCTTAGGCACTGGTATAATTGTTGAACACTAGGGTGAAATTCATCTGGTCCAGGTGACTTGTGTACCCTTTGGTCTTTGAGCTTTTTGAGCATCTTCTCCCTTGTAATAGGAACTGCACTCACTTCTCTTCCTTCACACACTACAACATCAGGCACACACTGAAGTCACACTGTGTCTTCCAAAGTGAAAACCGATGCAAAATACTCATTTAATTCATCTGCGATCTCCTTATCCCCCATTATTATTTCCCCAGCCTCATTTTCTAGCAGCCCTATATCCTCTCTCACCTCTTAGCTTTACATACTTGAAAAAGCTTTTACTATCTACTTTGATATTGTTTGCTAGCTTGCTTTCATATTTCATCTTATCCCTTCTAATGACTTTTTAGTTGCTCTCAGTAGGTTTTTAAAAGCTTCCCAATCCTCCAACTTCCAACTAATTTTTGCTTTGTTATATGCCCTCTCTTTTGTTTTTACATTAGCTTTGACTTCCCTTGTCAGCCACTGTTGTACTATTTTACCACTTGAGTATTTCTTCATTTTTTGGAACACATCCATCCTGCACCTCCTCATTTTTACCAGAAATTTGTGCCATTGCTGCTCTGCTGTCATCCCTGCCAGCAGCTCCTTCCAATTTACTTTGGCCAACACCTCTCTCATACCACAGTAATTTCCCTTGCTCCACTGAAATTCTGCTATATCAGACTTTACTTTCTTCCTATCAAATTTCAAGTTGAACTTAATCATATTGTGATCACTGGCTCCTAATGGTTCGTTTACCTTAAGCTCCCTGATCTCCTTTAATTCATTACATAACACCTATCCAGGATAGCTTATCCCCTAGCTCAATGACAAACTGGTCTAAAAAACCCATCTTATAGGCACTCAACAAACTCATCCTTTGGAGATCCACTGTCAACTTGATTTTCCTAATTTACCTGCATGTTATGATCTCCCATGACTATCATAACTTTGCTCTTTTGACATACCTTTTCTATTTCCTGCTGTAATCTGTGGTCCATACCCCAGCTACTGTTGGGATACCTGAATATAACTGCCATCAGGGTCCTTTACCCTTGCAGTTTCTTATCTCAACCCACAAGGATTCAAAATCTTCTGCTCCTATGTTATATCTTTCCACTGATTTGTGGCCATCCTTTAGCAGCAGAGCCTACCTTCCTATCCCTGCATTATAATATGTAACCTAACTAAAGATTTTAAGACTTGTGTACCTGATATGAGAAAATGGGTTTAATATAGATGGGTGCAACAGTCAGCTGAACTAAGTGGGTCAAGGACCAGGTTCTGTGCCCAGTGACTTTGACGACTTTCACTTTTTTTTTAGCTATTATATTTATGTCTGAACCAGTTAAGTTTCTGGATACTAGTGACCACCAAATAGCGAGAGGCAGGTATACAATAATGATAATGGCATTTAATGACCAGGGGTTGGTTACATTCTCCATTGTTGGAGTTTCAGCTGTGGTGTGACACATATTTTGTATGACAGTTATCAAAATGTCAAATGAGGTATGGACCTGAATGAAGTCTCACTCTGACTACATACACGCTTCATTTTCTGAGGAGTTGCAAATGGAAATGAGCATTGTGAAATCATCTGCAAGCTTACTCACTTCTGACATTATGATGGAAGAAGCTGCTGAATGAGGTTAGGACACTGAGCTGAAAAACTTTTACAGCAATGTCTTGGGGCTGGGATAACTGATCTCCAGAAACTACATACATCTTCTTTTATGCAAGATGTGAATCTAGCCATTGAGTATTTTCCCCTTGATTCCCAGTAAGTTTAATCCCACCAAAGTGCTTTGATGTAACACTTAGTCAAATGCCATCTTGATACTTTGGGCACTCACTCTCACCTTACTTCTGGCGTTCACCTCCTTTGTTTACATTAAGGAAAACTGGAATTGTAGTTCTTGAAAAATTTAAACTGAGAATTAATGAGTAGGCTATTTGTGAGTAAGTGCTATCTGATAACACTATCAACAACACCTACTGCAAGGGCACATCATCTATCTCTTAAACTACCTGGACTGAGACCTTCATAAAGTCAGAAATATTATAAATTTGTCTGACAAAATGGTATTATTTTAAAGTATATTAGAGTAGCAATGTATAGAATATTACTATACAGTAGAGTTGGTAGAGCTGCTGCCTCATAGCCCTGGTGACCCAGATTCAATTTTGATCATTGAAGTTTACTGTAAAGAACTTGCATGCTCTTTCAGGGAATGCATGGGTACTTATTCCCCACCCCGAATAGCACTCTGTGCTCCCCTCAGTTCTGAGGTTTCCTCCCACATTTCAAAGATATGTGGTTTGCTCGGTTAATTGTTTATTATAAATTGCCACTAGTAGATTGGCAAGTGTAGGTCAGGTGGGGGTGATTGTTCAGCAATATGGAGAGGGTAGTATTTGTCTATATTGTAGATTTGTTGGCTGAAAAGCTTCTTTCCATGCCTTGTGAATCATATGGCCTGAAGATCTTTCAGAATATATTGATGAACATAGCACAATCTATTTGCAGCTTTTACTGTACTGTGGACAGTGATTACAGGTTATAAAGGTGAGTACTAGTCTAAGTCCATTGAAGTATAACACTTGTTATGCAACAACTTCTCATCATGGGACTTTGATTATTGAAGACAAAAGCCATACCTTGGAATAAAGCCTGTGGAGTGAGGTCTTCAAATAGATCTACAGTCAACAAGATACACCAAGAGATTGCATCAAGAGAGGCTATTTCTTTGTCACACTACCAACATCCTCCTCCTCTCCCTCTTGTTCTTCCATCTTAACCTTCTCTTCTTGCTGGAAGGCTTCAAGCAAAGGATGATTCCTCTTGTTGGTAATGAGCAAATGAGACCCAAATCTCAAAATACCTCGTCTTACAAAAGAGCTTTTCATAAGAGTCTATGTCTGACCAAATTAATTTTGCCTTTAACTGCCCTTAACTGTCCGATCAAACATTGTAGTATTTTAGTCTGAAGTTACAAATTATTCTGCCAGATCAACTGAATTGCCACCTATTGCAGTTGGTTACTTGCCAGTAATTTACAATTCTGAATATAGCTATAAATAAATTAAGACTTTTATATTTTACAAAATCAGTAACCATATATTTACTTACAGATTCGAAAGCCAGATTTGGACACAGGACCATAACCATTTTCACTGTAAAGGGTGGTCGGATCACCTTTCTTACAATTGTTGGTACACTTCCCATTTCTGCACTGGCGTTTGCAAATTGTCGGTGTGAAGACTATTTTTATTGTTCCTACATTAACTGTCAGATTTGCTCCTGCAAGATATAACAAGTACAGAAGATAAGCAAAATATAAACTTGAAAAGCTTGTCAAAGTGATTTATTTATTGAGATACAGCATGCAGTAGGCCCTTCTGGCCCTTCGAGCCATGCTGCACAGCAACCACCAATTTAATTCTAGCCTAATCATGGGACAATTTACAATGACTAATTAACCAATCAACCAGTATGTCTGTGGACTGTGGGAGGAAACTGGAACACCCAAAGGAAATCCACACAGCGATGGAGAGAATGTGCAAACTCCTTACAGGCAGTTTTAATGCCATATGAAAACAGAGAAAATTATATAGTGTGCAAAAATATTTGCCATGGAACAAAGTAGACATTAGATATGGTGTCAAGTATGATGATATGTGGAATGATGAATGTTAACATTGTACCGAACAAAAAAGTCACCAAAACAGCAGAAAATTGATAATGTTCATATTGCACATAATATGAACATAAAAAGGCTACATAATTGAAGCTCTCAAAATTCAAATCATATCCAATATGACTAATATATAAAGAACAAAAATAATCTTCACATTGTCTAGCTGTTCACAAATTGGATCCAAGTAAAATGCATACTTGACCTTATCACTGCCAATCGATTTTTAGTTTACATTCAGACACATGTATTTGATAATGATATTTTTTGCATGTACAATTTAATTTCAAACAGATCGAACATTGATATTAAACCATGCATTTCAATAATCATCTTAGTAATCAAAATAAATTTCAGAGATAATATATTAATCAACAGTTTATAGATGGCCAAAGCATTTTCATATTTATAATAATAATGTCACCAACGGAATTAGGAAAGCCAGGAGGAGCTACGAAAATTCCTTGGCAAGTAGGATTAATTTAAATTAGTTTCAATATAATTATGGAGAAGGATAGGACTAGACCCAGGGTTGAGATTTTTGATTGGAGAAAGGCTAACTTTGAGGTGATGCGAAAGGATTTAGAAGGAGTGGATTGGGACAATTTGTTTTATGGGAGGATGTAATAGAGAAATGGCGGTCATTTAAAGGTGAAATTTTGAGGGTTTAGAATCTTTATGTTCCTGTTAGATTGAAAGGAAAGGTTAAAAGTCTGAGAGAGCCATGGTTTTCAAGGGATGTTGGAAACTTGGTTAGGAAAAAGAGAGATATCTACAATAAATATAGGCAGCACAGAGTAAATGAGGTGCTCGAGGAATATACGTAACAAGTACGTAAGAAGAATCTTAAGAAAGAAATTAGAAAAGCTAAAAGAAGATACGAGGTTGCTTTGGCAAGTAAGGTGAAAATAAATCCAAAGAGTTTCTGCAGTTATATTAAGCAAAAGGATAGTGAGGGATAAAGTTGGTCCCTTAGAGAAACAGAGTGGACAGCTATGTGTGGAGCCAAAAGAGATGGGGGAGATTTTGAACTATTTCTTTTCTTCGGTATTCACTAAGGAGAAGAATATTGAATTGTGTAAGGTAAGGGAAACAAGTAGGGAAGTTATGGAAACTATGACAATTAAAGAGGAGGAAGTACTGGCGCTTTTAAGGAATATAAAAGTGGATAAATCTCCCTAACAGGGTATTCCCTAGGACCATGAGGGAGGTTAGTGTAGAAATAGCAGGGGCTCTGACAGAAATATTTCAAATGTCATTAGAAACAAGGATGGTGCCGGAGGATTGGCACATTGCTTATGTGGCTCCATTGTTTAAAAAGGGTTCTAAGAACAAACCTAGCAATTACAGGCCTGTAAGTTTGACGTCAGTGGTGGGTAAATTAATGGAAAGTATTCTTAGAGATGGTATATATAATTATCTGGATAGACAGGGTCTGATTAGGAACAGTCAACATGGATTTGTGCGTGGAAGGTCATGTTTGACAAATCTTATTAAATTTTTATGAGGTTATGAAGAAAATTGACGAGGGTAAAGCAGTGGATGTTGTCTATATGGACTTCAGTAAGGCCTTTGACAAGATTCCGCACAGAAGGTTAGTTAAGAAGGTTCAATTGCGAGATATTAGTATTGAAGTAGTAAAATGGATTCAACAGTGGCTGGATGGGAGATGCCAGAGAGTAGTGATGGATAACTGTTTGTCAGGTTGGAGGCCGGTGACTAGTGGTGTGTCTCAGGGATCTGTACTGGGTCCAATGTTGTTTGTCATATACATTAATGATCTGGATGATGGGGTGGTAAATTGGATTAGTAAGTATGCAGATGATACTAAGGTAGGTGGCACTGTGGTAAATGAAGTAGGTTTTCAAAGTTTGCAGAGAGATTTAGGCCAGTTAGAAGAGTGGGCTGAGTGATGGTAGATGGAGTTTAATGCTGATAAGTGTGAGGTGCTACATTTTGGTAGGAATAATCCAAATAGGACATATATGGAAATGGTATGGCATTGAAGAATGCAGTAGAACAGAGTGATCCAGGAATAATGGTGCATAGTTCCCTGAAGGTGGAATCTCATGTGGATAGGGTGGTGAAGAAAGCTTTTGGTATGTTGGCCTTTATAAATCAGAGCATTGAGTATAGGAGTTGGGATGTAATGTTAAAATTGTACAAGGCATTGATAAGGCCAAATTTGTAATATTGTGTACAGTTCTGGTCAATGAATTATAGGAAAGATGTCAACAAATTAGAGAGAGCACAGAGAAGATTTACTAGAATGTTACCTGGGTTTCAGCACCCAAGTTACAGGGAAAGATTGAACAAGTTAGGTCTTTATTCTTTGGAGCGTAGAAGGTTGAGGGGGGACTTGATAGAAGTATTTAAAATTATGAGGGGGATAGATAGAGTTGACGTGGATAGGCTTTTTCCATTGAGAGTAGGGGAGATTCAAACAAGAGGACATGAGTTGAGACTTAGGGGGCAAAAGTTTAAGGGTAACATGAGGGGGCATTTCTTTACTCAGAGACTGGTAGCTGTGTGGAATGAGCTTCCAGTAGAACTGGTAGAGGCAGGTTTGGTATTGTCATTTAAAGCAAAATTGGATAGGTATATGGACAGTAAAGGAATGGAGGGTTATGGGCTGAGTGTGAGTCAGTGGGATTAGGTGAGAGTAAGTGTTCAGCATGGACTAGAAGGGCCGAGATGGCCTGTTTCCATGCTGTAATTGTTATATGGTTATAAGAGAATTCCAAGGCATTCTATACATACATCAAGAGGAAGAGGGTAACTAGAGAGAGGGTAGGACCACTGAAGGAGAACATTTGTTTGGATATGGAGGGTGTGGGCAAGGTCTTTAATGAGTACTCCACATAGGGAAAGGATATGGAGGATGGAGAGATCAATGCTAAGTGTACTGAGGCCCTAGGCAAAGTTCCACCAGACTGTTCAGTAGCTAATGTTGCCCCATTATTCAAGAAGGGAACAAGCAATAACCCTAGAAACTATAGGCCAGTGAGTTTCACGACAACGATAGGGAATTTACTGGAGAGAATTCTTCGGAATAGGATTATGAGCATTTGGAAAACCATCACCCATTTGGAAAACCATTGCCCATATGGCTTTGTGTGAGTCAAGTTGTGCCTTACTAATTTGATTTGAGTTTTTGATGAGGTGACAAGAGTGACTGATGAAGATAGAGCGAGATATGTTGTCTACATCTATTTTAGTAATATATGACAAGGTCCCTCATGGGAGGCTCATCCAGAAGATTATGATGCATGGGATCCATGATGAATTGGCTGAATGGATTCAGAACTTGCTAGCCCACAGAAGACGGAGGGTAGTAATTGAAAGGACTTAATCTAGCTGGAGCTCTGTGGTGTTCCACAGGGAACACTGGGACCGCTGTTGTTTGTCATGTACATAGATGACCTGGAGGAAAATGGAGATGGGTGGCTTAATAAGTTTGCAGATGAAATGAAGATTGGTCATGTTGATAATGTAGAAGACTGGCAAAGAATGCAATGGGATATATATCAGCTGCCGATATGGGCAGAGGAATGGTAGATGGAGTTTAAACCTACCAAATGCGAAGTGTTACACCTTGGTTGGTCAAATGCAAAGAGACAGTAAACTGTTAAAGATCCTTAGAAGTTTTGATGAGCAGAGGGATCTTGGGGTCCAATTTCATAGCTCCTTGAGAATGGCTGCACAGGTTCATAAGATGCTTACAAAGGTATGTGGCATGCTTTCCTTTATTAGTTCAATAGTCAGGAAGTTATGTTGCAGCCTTATAAAACTCTAATTAAGCCGCATCTGGAGTACTGCATATAGTTCTAATCACCCCATTATAGGAAGGATGTTGAGGCTTTGAAAAGGGTGCAGAAGAGGTTTGAGGTATAATAAGAGGGTGGACAAATTGGGGTTGTTTTTTGGAGTGCAGTAGGCTGAGGGGATATCTGATAGAGGTTTATAAGATCATGAGAAGCATAGATAGACAGACAATATATTTTTCCAAGGGTTGAAATGTTTAATAGCAGAGGGCATACATTTAAGGTGAGAGGGGGTAAAAGCAAAGGAGATGTTAAGGCAAGCTTTTTTAGAGAGGGAGTAGTGGCTGCCAAGAATGTGCTATCTGGGGTGGTGGTAGATGCAGAAACATTAGCAGCTTTTAAAAGACATTTAAATGGGCACATGAATGTGAGGAAAATGAAAGGAAGTATTGATTATGTAGGCAGAAGAGATCAGTTTAGCTAGCCAGTTGATTACTAACTTACTTGATTCACCAGAACATTGTGGGCTGAAGGGCCTGTGCCTCTGCTGAACTTTCCTAAAACTTGTTCAGTTAAATCATGCATTTGTGACTTATGAATGCATGATTTAACTAAACAAGCTTTAGGAAAGTTCAGCAGAGGAACAGGCCCTTCAGCTCACAATACCACTAGTGACTTTGTAAAAAAGGAGCTAATGTGACATACAAAATGTATGCATACATACATGCAGAATTGATAGTAGATCTGTGAATATTATTTTGTAAATCATACAAATTGTCTATAAATTTCTACTGACATTGTGCAACAATGCAAAATAAATGGGAATCATTTTGTTGGCTTTTCAAAGGTTCAAACGTTCACTTATTATCAAAGTATACACATCTCTGGTCTAATTTTATTAACCAAACTGAGAAGTTACAGCACTCAGAAAGGATTCAATAGAGAGTTTTTTAACTTTGAAAAGTTTAGAGTGATCTAGTTTGATCATTGTGAATGTTAATACATGATACACTTCAAAAGTATGATGCCATATATAAAAGAGATTTGAAATGGAGGCCAATGGTGTAGGATATCCTGAAAGAGGTGAGTAATTATAGTGAGGTAGAGCAGATGAGTATGTCGCTGAAGAGCTAGTTCACGCACAAAGGCTACTTGGACCATTGGAATCACTTCTGCAACAAATGTGAACTATATAAGAACAACAGGTAGCACTTGAATTGGAAGGGGATTTATATCTCTGTTAGATCCCTGTTAGAGCTACTCTGGTCAGTTTAAACTAATCTGGTGGAGGATCAAACCCAAAGTAGTAGTTGAAGTAAATATTGAGGTTAGAGTAATCAAGTCAAGTTGGCAAGAAGTGAATATGGAAGGTCTGACAGGCTAACCTGTATTTACTTTGATGCAAGAAAACTCAAAGTTAAGTAAATGAGCTCAAAACATGGAATTGAGATATAGCTTATACAGAAACATGGGTGAGAGATGGAAAGGACTGCCAAGTCAATGTTTGAGAGGATTTTTTGCTTCAAGTATAGCAGATGTTGAGTTAGGAGAGTCTTTATTTGGAAGAACATCATGGCAACATTTAGAGAGGTATTTAAATTAGATAACCGGGAAGTGATGCATTTTCGGAAGTTAAGCTCGCCCAGGGAATGCACAGTAAATGACAAGGCCCTAGGGATTGTTGTTGAACAGAGAGACTTTGGGATACAAGTGGATAGTGAGAAAATGGGTACACAGGGTGGTGAGAAAGATACTTATCATGCTTATATTCATTAGGCAAGAGACTAAGTATATGAATGGCAATGCCACATTACAGTTGTACAAAATGTTGTATTAAGCTGTACTTGAGTATTGCGTGCAACTCTAGCCACCACCCTATAAGTTCTAGGTCAATAACTTTTCCCAATTTTCATAAAAGACAACTGATTAAATCTAGTTTCCAGTTGTAGAGGTTTGAAGGGATGGAGAGAACAACAAGGAAGGTTAAAGCCATAAGGGATTGAGACATATATTATGGTAGCACTAGCTAAAAAAGAGGATGTTAAGAATGAGTAGCTACCTAGGTTTGGAAGAGGGATTTGTGAAAATGGAAATCTGATGGAATGGAATCTAAAACTTCAGTAGAGGAGGAAGAAAGACTGTTGAAAGCTAGTAATGTGAGATACAACACTAATTATATGATTACTAAAAATATTGAGTTAATTTATCAAATAGAACTGATGTGGTTTCTTAAACTTACAGCAAGTTAGGCCAGAGTACTGTTAGAGACCAAAAGCAATTTTCAAGAATCAGAATGAGATTTGGATGGAAAAATAATGTGACAGGCAGCTGAAAATTCAGATTGAACATGATCCTATGAAACAGCCATCCAGCATCATCTAAACAGCCACAAAAAAACTGTTGTTTAAGAAACTGACTTCCACTTAAGAGACTCAAGGTGAATTCTCTTGAATACCACCACTAACCTATTAAGTAACACTACAGCGTACAGTATTGAGGGCAATATGCTTGTATGGATTGAGGATTAATGAATAGTAAACAGAATCTGAATAAATGGGACAATTGTAGACCAAGAGGTTGGACAAGTAAAGTGTTGCAGAGCTCAGTAATGAGACCCCACAATCTATATTTATGGTAAGGATTAGGAAATCCATAAAACCATTTGTGACCCACTCACTGGGCTTGTATATAAACTCGATTCGATAGTGGACAGCTAACAGCCACGTCTCGGGTTGGTGTGATTCGAGGTTCAACCAAACAGGAAAGTTGGGATTTCCCAATTAACAGAACCCCGATTTGAGCGAATGCTGTGAAAAATACTATCAATACACAATTATCGGTCGGCAAGGAATAACGGATCATACACCGCATAAAATTATAACAAAAGTATATTTACTAATTTCTGTTTTATCAAAGAGTAATTAAGTGTAATAAGGAAAGGGCCCATTACAGTTAAACGCGTCTAAATGTGCAC
Source organism: Hypanus sabinus (assembly GCF_030144855.1). Taxonomy (NCBI): domain Eukaryota; kingdom Metazoa; phylum Chordata; class Chondrichthyes; order Myliobatiformes; family Dasyatidae; genus Hypanus; species Hypanus sabinus. The sequence goes on from NC_082707.1 coordinate 194,380,317, forward strand.
ATGACATTGAAGCTTGTATCTTCCAAAGCTAGGTATAACCGTTACTCATGGTATTGATTTCTCATCTGCAATCACCGGTAGAGCTTTCCACCTTGGACTCCATTTTGCAAAGCACTCCTTGAAATTGCATTTTTCCATTGGATCAAATCCTAAGGCTGTCTCTCCCAATCTTTTCTCCACATCTCCCGCCAAAAGACCACGAACCCCACCAGTGTCCATCACAAACCCCTCCACCCAGCTCTCTCTGGTACCTTCTCCCAATTCCACCTTCCTGATTGGCTGACACAGCATTCTAAGTTGAACATCATAGCCCCTTGTACTTACCCAAAACCAAAACATTCTACTGGTAGGACACACTGCTTATATAGAAAGATATTAAATGAAATACCCTGCGGTATTAGCAGTAGAAATCTTAACCAGGGCATTACAAGAACATAGAGACTACTCCGCCATTCTATCTCTGCTCTGCCATTCTATTATGACTGATTTATTATCCACCTCAACCCCATTCTCCTGTGTTCGTCCAGTAACCTTTGATGCTGTGACTAATCAAGAACCTATCAACTTCCTCTTTAAATATCCAATGACTTGGGTCTTCACAGCCATCTATGGCAATGAATTCCACAGATTCACCACCTTCTGGCTAAAGAAATTCCTCCTCATCCCTGTGCTAAAGGGATGTCCTTGTATTCTGAACCTGTGCCCTCTGGTCCTAGAATTCTTCACTCTAAGAAATATCTCCTCCACATCCACTACGTCTAGGCTATTCAATATTTGATAGTTCGCAACGTGATTGACCCTCATTCTTCTGAACTCCAGTGAGTACAGATCCAGAGCCATCAAACACTCCCCATACTTTAGCCCTTCCATTCCTAGAACCTCCCCGGACCCTCTCCAATGCCAGCACATCCTTTCTTAGATAAGAGGCCCAAAACTGCTTGCAACACTCCAAGAGCAGTCTGGCCAATGCCTTATAAAGCCTCAGCAACACATTCTCACTCCTATATATTAGTCCTTTCAAAATGTATGCTAGCATCGCATTTGCCTTCCTTACCAATGACTCAACCTACAAGTTAACCTTTAGGCTCCTCCACAAGGACTGCAAGACCCTTTGCATGTCTGATTATTGAATTTTCTCAACATTTAGAAAATAGTGTATGCTTTTATCACATATAATATTTCAGACTATGCTGATGATATAAAGTTAGAAGGCAGTATGTGCAGCGCAGTAACATATCTGAAGAAGCTACGGTACTGCCTCAGCTCTAAAGATCCAGGTACAATCTTGTGTAGAGCTTACATGGTCTCTGTAAACTCCAGTTTCCTTCCACATCACAATTAAGTTTTAGTTAGCAGTTAATTTACCTTGGAAAATAGTCCTTACTGTGAAGGCACGTGACAGCATTTGAAGAAGTTGCCAAGAATATGGAAGAATTAAAGAAGAGAATTAATGAAGGATATATTTAAAGATATGTTTGTGGTATCACTGAGCCAAGAGGTTGTTTCTGTACTTTGTAACAATGAGGATACTTTTAGAATTGGAATTGGTTTATGACTAACACAGTGAAAAACTAATCTTGCATACTGTTCATACAGATCAGTTCATTGCTCAGAACATTGAGGCAGAACAAGATAAAACACTAACAGAATGCAGATTGAAGGGTAACAGCTACAGAGAATATGAAATGCAGGTAGACAATAAGGAGCAAGATTATAAAGAGGTAGATTGTGAAGTCCAGATTCCACCTTATTGTACCTGGGAACCATTCAAGTCTTAAGACATCTGGGTAGAAACTGTCATTGAGCCTAGTGGCACATGCTTTCAGGTTTTTGTATTTTCTGTCTGATGGGAGAGGAGAGAAGAAAGACTGTCTAGTGCTGATGGTATTTTTGATTATACAGGATGCTTTTCTGAGACAGTGAGAAGTACAGAGTCCATGGAGGAGAAGCTGGATTCCATGATGTCTTGAGCTGTCTCTACAACTCTCAGGCACAGCTATACTTGACAATGATGCATTCAAGTCCTGGAAGGTTATTTTCTGTGGTGCATCAATAAGTGTTAACAGGAATCTTTTTGACCTCTAGGAAGTAGAGGCTTTGGTGAGCAATCTTGGTTGCAGTATTAATATGTTTATACAAGGACAGGCAACTGGTGATGTTCACTCTAGGAATTTGAAGCTTCCATCCCTTTCAATCTCAGCACTATTGCTGTATACAGAAACGTGGTCATGGCCCCATATCCTGAAGTTTCCTCTTTTGTTTTGGTGACATTGAGTGAAAGCTTACTGTCATGACAGCATGTTAGTAAGCTCTCTGAGTCATTGTTATTTGAAATACTGCCCACTACAATGTTATCTGCAAACCTGCAGAATATGGGCATGCTGTCATGAGCATACATGAAGCAAAATAGTGAGCTAAGGATGCAACCTTGTGGAGCACCCATGTTGAAAATAATCATGGCAGAGGTATTGCTGCCTATCCTTAGTGATTGCAGTCTGCTGATTACAAAGTTGAAAATACAGTTGCAGGAGAATGCATTAACTCTCAGGTCTTGTAGCTGCAGAAAGTCTTTACCGCAATTCTGACAAGTGCATGAATAAAGACATGAAACGTTACAAGAAAAAAATGTGAACTCATTTATTTTGGTAGATAAAATGGGATTGGTTTCATAGAGTCATTGAGTACTCAGCCCACCTAATCTGTGTCAGCCTGATCTTCTGCCTAGTCTGATCTACCTGTACCTAGACCACATCCCTCCAAACTCCACCTATCCATGTACCTGTCCAAACTGCTCTTAAATGTTCAATTAAATCTGCATCTACCACTTCTACTGGCAGCTTGTTCCTCAGTCGCACCACACGCTTGTGTGAAGAGGTTCCCCCCACAGATTCCTTTTAAATATTTCACCTTTCACCCTAAACATACGATTGCTAGTTCTAGATTCACTCAACCTCAAGCGAAAAAGCCTGAGTGCTTTTACCCTATCTATACCCTCCTAATTTTGTATACCTCTAAGATCTCCCTCATTCTCCTGCAATCCATGAGTAAAAGGCAGAAAAATATTAATTGGCCATATAATTACTCACTCAATTGGCCTGACACAACACTGTGGACTGAAGGGCCTGTTTCTGTGCTGCATTGTTCTAGGCTTTGTTCTATTCAAACTTTTCCTATGACTCAGGCCTTCAAGTCTCAGCAACATCTTCAAAGTTTCCTCTGCATTCATTCAAGCTAATTGATATATATCCTGTTGGCAGATGATCAGGACTGCACACAATACTCCAATTTCGGCCTCACCAAAATCTTAAACAACTTCAACATAACATCCCAATTCCTGTATCGAATACTTAGATTAATGAAGACCAATGTGCCAAAAGCTATCTTTATGACCCTATCCATCTGTAATACAACTTTCAAGGAACAATGGATTTGTATTACTAGATCCCTTTCTTCTACTGTGTATCTCAGTGCACTACCATTCACTGTGAAAGTGTTACTCTGGTGTGTCCTCACAAGTTACAACATCTCACACTGTCTACATTAAATTCTATCTGCTATTTTTCAGACCCCTTTCTCCAATGGTTCAGATCTATTTGCAAACATTGAGAGCTTTCCTAGCCTTCCCTTCTGTCCACTACAAAAAGACCATAAGACATAGGATCAGAATTAAGCCATTCAGCCCGTTGATGATCCTCCATTCCATCACGTCTGATTTATTATCCCTCTTAACTCCATTCTCCTGTCTTTTCTCTATAATTATGCCCCTAGTCTTGGTGTCTTCCACAAATTTGCTGATCTAGTTTACCATGTTTACATCTAAATCATTAATATAGATGATAAACAACAACAGACCCAGCTTTGCTCTCTGTGGTACAACACTAATCACAGGCCTCCAATCAGACAGACAACAATCCACTCTCTGGTTACTCCCAATAAGCCAATGTTGAATCCAACTATCTACTTCACCCTGAATGCCAAGCAACTTAACCTTCTGGACCAGCTCCCCACATAGGATTATGTCAAAGGCCTTGCTAATGTCTATGTATTAGTGTAAATGGGTGCTTGATGATTAGTATAAACTTGGTGAGCGGAAGGGCTGATTTCCATGATATGTGACTCAATGGATATACAGTGCCTATAAAAAGTATTCACACCACTCCCCCACCCCTTGAAGTTTTAATGTTTTATTGCTTTACAACACTGAATCAGAGGGTTTAATTTGGCTTTTTTCTTGACACTGATCAATAGAAAAAGACTCATTCATGTCAAAGTGAAAACAGATATCTACAAAGTGATCTAAACCAGGGTGATGGGCAATCTTTCTTGTAGTTATATAGCTGCCATTATTCATTTGAAGTACATCAGTTGAATATATTATAATACATAATAAAGATTGTACTTAATTTGAGAATGTATCAGAGAACATGAATGATGCATATACATCTGCTTGATATTGAAAGATAACATTAAGAATAAGTACAAGATCATCAACCAGCCAAAAGTGAATGCAAGTTTTAGTCACATTTGACTTGTTTAATAATTTATTTCATGTTAAAAAGCTGAATAGTGGATGCTGTAACAATTTATGCAGAAGAGAACATAAACATAATGAGTTCTCTGCATCTTAAACATTGTTTAAATTGTAAGTACTCCAATTCTGATGAAAAATTAATAACTCAGAATAGCAACTTTCCACTGGCTTGGTGATTACTTTCAGTTTTTGTGTTCTTTTGTAAATCAAAATGGTTCATGCTTTAGGAACCCATGAGCTGTTACTGCTTCAGAAAGAACCAATGTAAGAATTAGTATTAGTGTGAAACCAGGTTGTATACTTGTAATTTTAAATATTCTAATGACAAATTGGCCAGCTGAACGGGAAAAAATATTTGACAACTGTCTTGTAAAGTTTATCAGATTATGCCTGTGAAGGTGTAATATAAAATCAAATTATATTAAAAGTACATATTTGTTTCTGTCACTCACCTCGTGGTAGTGCATTTTCATTTTCTGCTATTACTTGTCCATTTGTAGCAAAACGGTTCTGAACCTGTGCCTGTCCATTTCTGGCAAATACTGAGTTGGACAGTAGCTGTCCATTTCCATTTGATAAGTGTTTCACCATACGTGATGTTCCTGTCAATTGCTGAGTATTTACATGCTGTCCATAATTACTTTGTTGACTGTTGGGGGAGAAAAGCATCATAAATAAAACTGAAGATGTTAAAATTTTAATTAAGAATCAAATTATTTGCTTAAATTGGAATTTTATACTTAAAAATTCTAAAAAAAATTGTGTGTGTGTATATATATATATATATATATATATATATATATATATATATATACACATACATACACACATACATACACACACACATACACTTGGATATTGCAATATTTTCTATTTTGTCCAACTATTGTTTTTACAATAACAGAATTTTCATAACACTGAAAAAAGAGAAGGATATGGCGAGACAGGCAATAAGTGCACATATACTGTATTTGATCAGAAAGTCAAGAATCCAGTAGCAAAAGGAGGTGTTGAACTCCAGGTCTAGATGTCTGGAAATATGTTTACTTGGAATTACAGTATTAAAGGAGGAGCTGTAGTTAACAAATAGTAATCTGACAGAGGTGTCTCTATTATCCAGATGTTCATAGATGAGTAGAACCATGGAGATGGCATCTGCCATGAACCTTTTTCTGCAGTAGGCACATTATTGTGGATTGATGTTGCCTGGGCAACTGCAGTTGGCATATGTCATGACCAGCCTCTTGAATGTGAATGTCTGAGTTACTGGGCAGTAGCCATTAAGGCATGTTACCTTATTTGACCATAAATAAATGACCACACATTTTAAAGGGACCTTTTCTCTCCTCCATTACCATTTGGACTTAATATACTTATAAAATCTTTTAGGATTTCCCTTTACGATATTTACCAAGGATATCTCATGTACCCTTATATGCCTCCTGATTTCCTTCTGACGTGCTCTCCTATAACTGTTATATTCTTCAAGGGATTCACTTGATCCTAACTGACTATAGCTTCTATCTTCTGACTAAAGCTTCAATATCTGAGCCTGGCCTCATCATGATCGTAGAGAAGGACTTAAATAGCCATCTCAGTATGTGAAAGGGAAGTGGAATTGAAATGAGTGGCCAGACTGTTGCAGTGGATGAAGCGAAGGTGCTTGATGATGTAATCCCCAAATCCATGCTGAGTCCCACCAGTGTAAAGGAGGCCATGCTATGAGCATCAGATACAATAAATGACAGTGACAGATTTGCAGGTGAACTGCTGCCTCACCTGGAAGGAGTGTTTAGGGGCTCTGAATGGTGGTGAGGGAGGTGGGAGTGTCTGCAGAATCTCTTCTACATCATAGCTTGGAATGGCAATTGCACTGCCTAAGAAAGTGAGAAATTGTAGGGAGTTGTGGACACAGCTCAGTGTAACATGAAATCCATCCTCTTCTCTATGAAATCCATCTACAACTTTTGCTGCCTCAGAAAAGCAGCCAACATAAAGCAGCCAACCCCCTCTGACCCAGACATTCTCTCATGCCCCTCACCCATCAGAAAGACAATGCAACCCCAGGCTCAAAGGTAGCATTTGACCCAATGTTATAAGTCTCTTGAATGGATCTCATGTGTTAAAATTAATTCTTGACCTCTCAATCTACCCCGGCATAGCTCTTGCACCTTGTAGTCTATCTGCAACCTAACAGCATCAACATCAATTTCTCTAAGTTCTGGTAATCACTCCCCTCAGTTTTCTTCCCCCACTTTGTTTTCACTCATTCCAGTGGCCCTGTTACCCCTTCTCTTTCTCTCCCCCATGCTCACAACCTGCCAATCACCTCCCTCTGGTCTACCACCTCCTTCCCTTCACCATGTTCTACTGCCCTCTACTATCGGATTCCTCCTTCAGCCCTTTGCACCTTCCATCTATCCTCTCCTGGCTTCTTGCATCATATGACTGTGAAGGATAGTAGCAAAATTAGGCTATTCAGCCTACTGAGTCTGGTCTACCATTGTATCATGGCTGATTTATTCTCCCTCTCAACCTCATTCTCCTCTCCTGCCTTCTTCCCATAACCTTTGACACCTTGACTAACCAAGAACCTATCTGTCTTCACTTTAAATATATCCAATGACTTGGCCTCCACAGCCATCTGTGGCAATGAATTCCACAGATTCACCACTCTCTGACTAAAGAAATTTCTCTTCATTACCACCTACTTACCCACACTTACCTGGACTCAACTATTTCCTGCCAGTATGCTCCTCCCCTCCCCCTTCCATTTTATTCAGGCTTCTGCCCCATTCCTTTCCAGTCGATGGAAGATCTTGACCTAAAATGTCAATTGTTCATTGCCCTCTATAGATGCTGCCTGATGTGCTAAGTTTCTCCAGAATGTTCAAGCTATGTTGCATCCAGACAGAATGCTTTCTATGGTGAATCCATCAAAATTGGTAAGGATTAATAGGGACACGCTGAATTTCCTTAACCTTCCAAAAAAGTGGAGATGTTGTTGCGCTTTCTTGGCCATTGGACCTATGTGGCTGGACCAGTATAATCTACTGGTGATATTTACCCCTAAGAGCTTGAAGCTCACAACCATCTCCATCTCTATACCAGCAACACACACAAAATGACAGAGGAACTCAGCAGGCCAGGCAGCATCTATGGAAAAGAGTAAACAGTTGACGATTCTGGCCAAGACACTTAATCAGGACTGGAAAAAAAGATGCGGTCTGATTAAGAAGGTGGAGGGAAGGGGAGGAAGAAGTACAAGGTGGTAGGTGATAGGTGAAAAGGAGGGGTGGGGGTAAGGTTAAAGTAAAGAGATGGGAAGTTGATTGGTGAAACAGATAAAAGGGTGGAGAAGGGGGAATCAGAGAAGTGTGGGTAGAAGACCATGAAAGAAAGAGAAGAGCACCGGAGGGAGGTGATGGGCAGGTAAGGTGATAAGGTGAGAGAGGGAAATGGGAATGAGGAATGGTGAAGGAGGGGGAGGGCAATTACCAGAACTATGAGAAATAGAATTAGAATTGAAATAGGTAGCCACCATGAGATCCTGCTTTTTCTGGTTGACCGAGCATAGGTGCTCGGCAAAGTGGTCTCCCAATCTACATCAGATCTCATTGATATACAGGAGACCACACTGGGAGCACTGGATACCAATAGAAGACCCTAAAAGACTCACCGCTGAAGTGTCATCTCACCTGGAAAAACTGTTTGGGGCCCTAAATTGTAGTGAGGGAGGAAGCGTAGGGGCAGGTGTGACACTTGTTCACTTGCAAGGTTAAGTACCAGGAAGGAGGTCAATGGGGAGAGACAAATAGAGAAGAGAGTGATCCCTGGGGAAAGGAGAAAGTGCAGCGGGGGCCGGAGAGGAAAAATGTGCTTGGTGGTGAGATCCCATTGGAAATAGCAGAAGGAAAGAACTATGTGCTGGATGTGGAGGCCAGTGGGGTGGAAGGTGAGGATAAGAGGAAACCTATCCCTGCTGGGGTGCAGGAGAATAGAGTGAGGGCAGAATTACATGAAATGGAAGAGATGCGGTAAGGGCGGTGTTGATGATAGAGGAAGGGAAGCCCCTTTCTTTGAGGAGGGAGGACATGTCATTAGTTCTGGAATGAAAAGCCTCATCCTGAGACCCAATGTGACAGCAACAGAGGAACTAAGAGAAGAAGGTGGCATTTTTACCACCTCTGCATCATTGATTTTCACTGATGTGAGTGTCATTTTGTAAAATCTCTGTGAAAATCCAATTACAGCTTCCATCCAATTTCTAGAAACATTCTTTCTCATATACAAATTTATTTCATAAAAGTGAGGTAACATCAGAAGCTTATATAAAAATCTAGATATGCCTCGAACAGCAATAGACTTTCAATGGTATCAATTCAGTTTTAAAATTCTTATTTCTGTTTTTAAATCTCTCTAGGGCTCTGACAGTTCCAATTCTATAATCTCTTCCAGCTATACCAATAAATTTGCATCAATACCGCACCTTGTGTTTTGAAAAGTACCCAAGGTTTTTTTTAAAGAAATATAAAATAAAATCTCCTGACATCTCCCCTTATTCTGGATTATCCCCAGATAATCACTCCATCACTGCTAGCCATACATTCAGTTCCAAAGGCAATGTTTTCAATTACCTATTTCTTTCCTCCTTTAAAGAGGCTCCTTGAACCTTCTGACTAAGTGTTTGCACGCTGACTAAGCTGTTCATCTATCTCCAGGTTTGACTTGGTCCCAAATTTGCTAACTCTTCCTAGATCACAATAAAACCTTATAGTTCTACTCAGGACACAGATTAAACCTTTTGGATCAATCCACACACTTATAATTTTGCGTAAGGATATCTACAGTCCGTGAAAGTTATAATTACAGGGTATCTTTTGTTGTTTTGGCATTAAATACCTATCTGCATTCCTACAAGACCCATGAGCCATGTGTGGAGAGTGCAAACAGCATCCTTAATAACCCACACAACACACACAAATGCTGGTGGAACAGAGAAGGCCAGGGAGCATCTATAAGGAGAAGCACTGTCGACTTTTCGGGCCGAGACCCTTCATCAGGACGCTTAATAACGCAATCAATCACCCTATTAAGTTCCAGATCCCCCACAGAATTCTTCAGCCTTTCTGAAAACACAAAACTGGAATGAAAACAGATCAGCCTCAATTCTGACACACTGCCAAAAAAATGTGAGAAATAAGATTGCCCCTATCTACAATCAACTAACTTGCCACCTACTACTGTAAGTGGAATTAAGCATTTGCACAGAATGGCCATTACCAGGAAACCTGACATTTACCTGTTTTATTTGTTGTGTATGGACACAGTTGAACAACTGTGTTGTTTTGCCAAGCATTGTGAGCATGCTAGTTTGTACTAGAATGTGTGGTAACACCTGTGTGCTACACCCAGCACATCCTTTAACACAAATGACACATTTACATATAATGTGATAAATAAACCTGATCAGAATCTCTTCTCATTACTACCACCAGGAGAAGGTACAGAAGCCTGAAGACGCACACTCAACAACTTAAGAACCGCTTCTTCCCCTCCACCATCAGATTTCTGAATGCACTACATCACTTTTCACTGTCCTTTTGCACTACTTATTTCTTTATATATTTCTTAATGTAATTTATAATATTTTTCTATGCATTGCACTGTACTTCCATCACAAAACATCACGAGGTTCTCAAGATGCTAGAAATCCACAGCAACACACACTGACCTGCTGAAAGAACTCAGCAGGTCAGGCAATATCTATGGAGAGGAATAAACATTGAACTTTTTGGCTGAGACCATTCATCAGGACACAGAAACCTGATTCTGAGATATATTATTGCAAGGGACTTAAGCAATTTAGAGAGAAACAAAATAAAGCTATGAGAGAAGTGAAGAGTGGTTGATAATGTGAAGCCTTGCCCACATGGAGGTCACCTATGATTAGGAATCACAGGTTGCAAACCCATGTGACCAGAGACCCAGCAAATTGAAAGGGAGCGTGGCAAACATATATGAAAGCAGATTTCAGCATTTAGTTGTAGTCACAGTGTTTTGCTGGAAACCTTGAAGACATCAAAAAGACAGTGATAAAGGATGAATTTATAAGGATAACCTTCTTCAAATCAAACACTGACAGGGAACATCCTTCTTGTAATCAAACACAACCTGAACAATGAATAATTTGCATCTTCTGTTTCTCATGAAGATGAAAACAATTGACTACAGAAGCTTAAAAAAAACAGTAACTGTGCTTTTTATTCAGAAAGCTAGCAAAATCATAAACCAAGGCAAATCTGTTTAACTGGATAGACTTTGAAACTCAGCACAATGTGTTCTGTTGAGATATAGAGAATTTACAGCTTGGCCATGTCATGCTGAATATGTGCCTTTTTTTTAAAAAGGATATCACAGTGATGCAGCAGGTAGTACTGTTGCTTCATAAATTCAGCAACCTGGGTTCAATCCAAATCTCCTAAACAATGGATGCTCCAGTTTGTTCTCATGTGTCATGTGAGCACTTTATTGACTAATTGACAACTGTAACTTGCTCTTTGAGCCATCATAGATTTGGCGGGTCAAATGACCTTCATCTAAGCACTAACAAACAATGTAAATGTAGAAAATGGCACATTTCTTGAATTCCCCTTGAACGATTGAAAGCATTCTATCAATCAGTAGCTTGAAGGTTCCAGTCTCAACATAATAATTTGCTTCAATGTACTATTGTTATTGGCCTAAATTAGTGAGAAATAGCCAGGGTTCCCACTCTCTGATCTCTTTCCACTGACCCAGAATGTAGGACAAAACCTTGAATTGACAGTTGACTTAAAAGTGCAGCATACTGAACAAGCGCCCTATTAACAATATGATGGAAATGTTGTTAAACAAAAATTTACAATTCTCTCCACTTTACTGAGTCTATTGGCAAAGTTTTCTGTAAATTTACTTATAGATGGCAGACTATTAATTCAATACCTCATCTACAATGTTTAAAAGACATTTGGTTAGGTATATGAACAGGAAAGGTTTAGATGGAAATAGGCTAAATATACAAAATGGAATAGGAACCCTGTTATCATGGACAAATTGGATTGACAGGTCTGTATAACTCAATGACTCTTTGGCTGAATTATGCCTGTTGTAGTCTTCACTCTTTTCAAGCAGAGGTTTGTGTAGTTACAGAATGTTTTGAATCTCTGGGGTCACAATGTTCCAATGAAATGTACCACCTTTGATGTAACAGACTACCAATGGCATTGTTCTCAAAACACAGCTTGTTGTCAGACATATACCTGCCTTATAATTACTTTGGTATCACTTGTGCTATTTAATCAAGTGAATTTGACAACATAAATGTTGATTATCCACTGCTGAACCGAGACCAGGAATAGGTAAATTATTTTCCAAAAAAAATGCACCACACAAAGATGATACAATGTTGCCTCCTGCTGTTTAAATTATATTTGCAAACACCTTTCCTTTCATAAGACCAAGGTTAATGTTCATTAACCCTGTAATGTGCCTTCAAATTTGACTTTCCAAAATGAGCCACTTCACACTTTTCCAGCGTGAACTCTATCTGCCACTTCTCAACCCAGCTCTGCATCCTGTCAATGTCCTGTTACAAGCAACAGTAACCCTCCACACTATCTACAACTCCACCAATCTTTGTGTCATCTGCAAATTTACTAACCCACCTTTCCACTTCCTCACCTAGAGCAGGGGTCCCAGAACAAATCCCTGCAAAACATGACTGTTCAGTAATTAATGAGATTCCCTCTCATTCTTCTAAATTCAAAATTTGAAGTTCAAAGTAAATTTATAGTCAAAGTACATATATGTCACCATACACTACCCAGAGATTTTTTTGCAGGTATACACAGTAAATATGAAGTACCACAGAATCAATGAAAAATGGCATACAACAAAGACAAACAAACAATGTGCAAATACAACAAAAAACAACAATAATAGAGTACTGTGTATAAGTCCTAGGCACCCTAGTTTTAATAGGTGCTCCCATATATAGAGATATAGATAGAGTGCCTATATAAAGTATTGCCCCCAAAGGAAGTTATCATGTTTTATTGTTTTACAACACTGAATCACAGTAGATTTTTTTTGACACTAATCAACAGAAAAAGACTCTTTCATGTCAAAGTAGAAACAGATCTCTTCAAAGTGGGATAAGTTGATCACAAATATAAAACACAATAATTCTATATTGCATAAGTATTCATCTCCCCCCCCCCCCCAACATGGCACACTAAATCATCATTGGTTTTAGATTTCACATAATTAGTTAAATGGAAATCTGTTATTGGAGACCTGTGTGCAGTCAAGATGCTTCAAGTGATGGTAGTAGAACTAAACCTATATCTGGAAGGTCCAACTGCTGATGAGTCAGTACCCTGGCAAGTCTACATCATGGAGACAAAAGAACACTCTAAGCAACTCCACAAAAAGGTTATTGAAAAGCACAAGTCAGGAGATGGATATAAGAAAATTTCCAAGAAAAATTCCACTGAATATCCCTTGGAATACAGTTTACTCAAGGAATGGAAAGAATATGGCACAGCTGTAAATCGACCTCAAGCATGCAGTCCTCAAAACTGAGTGACCATGCAAGAAGGGGACTAGTGAGGGAGGCCAATAAGAGACCTATGACAACTCCGGAGGAGTTACAAACTTCAATAGCTGAGATGAGAGAGACTGTGCATACAACAGTTGTTGCCTGGATGCTTCACCAGTCGCAGCTTTATGGGAGAACGCAAAGAGAAAGCAACTGTTGAAAAATCTCACATGAAATCTCGGCTAGAGTTTGCTAGAAGGCTTCTGGGAGACTCCGAGGTCAACTGGAAGAAGATTCTATAGTCTGATGAAACCAAAATTGAGTTTTTTGGCCATCAGACTAAATGCTATGTTTGGCCTAAGCCAAACACCACACATCATCAAAAACACACCATCCCTACCGTGAAGCATGGTGGTGGCTACATCATGCTGTGGGGATGCTTCACTGCAGCAGGTCCTGGAAGGCTTGTGAAGGTAAAGGGTAAAACGACTGCAGCAAAATATGTGGAAATCCTGGAGGAAAACCTGATGCAGTCTGCAAAAGAACTGCGACTTGGGAGAAGATTTGTTTTCTTGCAGGACAATGACCCCAAGCATAAAGCCAAAACTACACAGGAATGGCTTTAAAACAACATAGTTAAAGACATGGAGTGGTGAAGTCAGAGTCCAGACCTCAATCCAATTGAGAATTTCGAGCTGTAATTGAAAAGGGCTGTTCACTCATAATCCCCATGTAATCTGACAGAACTTGAGCAGTTTTTTTTTAAAGAAGAATGGGTAAAAAGTGCCGTGTTCAGACATGCAAAGCTGATAGATACTGTGGTGATATCACGTACAATGATGTGCCAGTACCTGATTGGACAGCACTGAGCATGTGCTGGGTTTGCCAGAATGTTTCAGCATGTGGCAAGGTTATGACATATTTGTTTATTATTGTAAATAAAAGTTCTCTAATTCTTCTAGAACATGATTCTTTACTGTTAACCCACGGAATGTTTAAATAGAAGTATCGTAATATGGCGTCAGTAGTGCTTCAGAAAGAATAATACGGGAGAATCGAGAATCGAAGATAATGGAAAAAAAAGAAAAAAAGTTTGAACGGTAATTGGTAAGAAGGCTTACTACCCCCCACCAGAACTTCAACTGACTGGCAACATAACTGAGAATTGAAGGATCTTCAAGCAACAGCTTGAACTGTACTTATTGGCAATTGATTATGAACAGAAATCGGAAAAAACCAAAGCTGCACCTTTGCTCCATGTAATCAGAAATGATGCAGTAGAGATATTTAATAATTTTGTCTTTGAAGATGGAGATAATTTCAATTTAAAGTCAATAATGGACAGATTTGAAGTATTTTGTATACCTAAGTGTAATTTAATGTATGAGCGATTTAAATTCTTCACATGTGTGCAGAGGGCTGCTGATAGAATTGATAAGTATATAACTGAGTTAAGAAAGCGTAGTAGAGTGTGCGAGTTTGGATTGCTCACAGATTCTCTTATTAAAGATAGACTGGTTTGTGGCATTCAAGATAATGCTCTGAGAGAAGGGCTTTTGCATGAGCAAGATTTAAATTTTGAACAAGCTTTTGCATTCTGCAAAGCTCCTGAGACCGTAAAGTCGCAGGCTGAAGAGGTTTTTGTTGAAAACTGCAATGTGAGCGCTGTTAAAAAAAAGCACAAATATATCAAGAAATATAATAATATGTCCACAAAACCGACAGAAAGCAAGACGGCATTTGAAAAAAAGTCTTGTGATCGCTGTGCACGAGAACACCGCCCAAATCAGTGTTTCGCATATGGCAAAACTTTACTACAGCTGCAGTAAGATTAATCATTTTTCACATTGTTGTAAAAGTAGAAAGAAGGAAATTGAAATGAAACAATTAAATGCTGAGATCGAAGATGAACGTGAGGAATTTTATATAGATGCGCTTTATGAAAATGCTGACATGGAAATATAAAAGCAGTAGCTGGAGTGTCTCAGATGACCAAACAGGAGGCAACTGATGATGTGAAAAAGCAATGGCAGGAAGAGGTTGCTTCAATGAAAGCGATAATGAAAGAGACACTGACAGAATATGAGATTCAGTCTAATCACCGTCTAGAGCAAAAACACTCACAGTGGGCACAGTATAAGAAGTGAAAGCACAAGCACAAGGAATTGAGAAGTTTTATTGAAATGATGAACTCTCAGCATAAGAAATACATTACACAGTTAATGAATGAATTAGATAAAGAAAAGAAGACTTGTATTTCATTACAAATGGAAGTGGAAGGAATTAGGAAAGATATAGTCCAAACATAAACAGGGAAGCAGATTGCTGAGAAGGATAGTGTGAAATGCTTACCTGAAATTCCAGATTCTAACCAGGATACGTGAGAGTATACCAAAAAATCCTGTTGAGATACATAAATAAAAGCTTAAAGCAGAACAAAAGAAGAAAAAGAAGAAGCACAAGAAGGGTCTGGCTCAGATAGCGGAGAGCGAACTTCAGAGTTTCAGTTAGCTGATATAGATTTGTTTATTGGTTAATGTTGTTATTTGTTTTTCTTTTTAAGGAAAAGATGTGATTCTTCAGAAATTCAGTTAACTGATGCAGATGAGACAAAACATGTAAATAATAACAAGGAAACTAAAGATCTGTGTGTACCACTTAGAAGGTCTACTCGTGTTCATAAACCCCAGAGGGACTGATAGAGACATGTTGAATTATGTCTTTGCTGTGATTAATGTTGTTATTTATTTTTTCTTTTTAAGTTAGGGAAGATGTGGAAGGGAAGAAGGAAAGGGAAGATATCACATGCAATGATGTGCTAGTACCTGATTGGACAGCACTGAGTATGCGCAGGGTTTACCAGAATGTTTCAGCATGTGGCGGGGTTAAGACATGTTTATTTATAGTGTAGGCCTTTCATTCCCAGAATCATTCTAGTAAACCTCCTCTGGATCTACTCCAATGTCAGCACCTCCTTTCTTTTCTATGGGGCCCAAAACTGCTCACAATACTTCAAATTTGGACTGACCAATGCCTTATAAAGTTTCAGCATCACATCATTGCTTTTACAGTCCAATCCTCAAAAAATGAATGCTAACATTGCTTTTGCCTTCTTTACAATGGAATTGAAGTGCAAGTTATCTTTTAAGGATTCCTGCACTAGGATTTCCAAGACCACTTCCACCTCCAATTTCAGAATTCGCTCCCCATTTAGAAAATAGTCTTTGCCTTTATTCCTTCTACCAAAGTCCATGACCATACAATTCCATACTCTGTATTCCATCTGCCATACTTTGCCAAATCTCCAATCTCTCTATATCCTTCCACAGACTCCCTGCTTCTTCAAAACTATCTGCACATTCACTTATCTCAGATAGACTCCTAGACAGGTACATAGAGTTTAGAAAAATAGAGGGCTATGGGTAAGCCTAGGTAGTTCTAGGGTAAGGACATGTTCAACACAGCTTTGTGGGCCAAAGGGCCTGTATTGTGCTGTGGGTTTTCTATGTTTCTATGTTTTTTTAAAGTATTGTACTGCACTATTTGTCACTAATGCAGAGCAGTCTGATGCTGTTATTATCAGTTTAAATAGCTAAATGGGGGGAGCTCCTTTTGCACACAGCTACAAATACTAATAGGGAAAGTCTCTTTCCAGGCATCGTGTACTCATAAAATAATGGAAGGAGACAGGTAACAGTAAAAGGATACCCAAAGTCTACATGGGTTAATTATAGTACAGAGCATTTCAATAATTAAATAATTACTCTTCAGTAATTGTTAAAATGAAAATGATCGTGCATCCAACTTTTGTTAGGCCTATCTGTATCCTAAAATTAATTTTGCCTACAAAAAATGTGGCAACCTGCCTCAATGGCTGTCATCCAGTAGCACCTAATCCACTGTGATAAAGTGCTACAAGAGGCTGGTGATGAAACATATCAACAAAGTTCTATAGATAATGTGGTGGAGAGTTTATTGGCCGCTTGTAAAACTACCTGGTATGAAAATACCAATGCTTTGAATGGAAGTAATGGATATGGGTTACTCCATCATGAGTAAAGCCCTTCCCACAATTGAACGTCTCTGCACTGAGCATTGTTGTAGTAAAGCAGCATCCATCACCATCAAGGACCCCCAGCACCCAGGCCATGCTCTCCTCTTGTTGCTGTCACCCAGGAGGGTGGTACAGGAGCATCAGGACCCACACCACCAGGTTTAGGAACAGTTATTACCCCTTAACTTTTGGGCTCTAGAACCAGAGGAGTTAACTTCACTTGACCCATCACTGAACTGTCCCTACAACCTTTGGACTCACTTTCAAAGACTCTTAAAATCATGTCAATATTTATTTCTTTTTTCTTTTGTATTTGCACAATTTGTTGACTTTTACACATTGACTTTAGTCCATTGTTTGGGGTACAGTCCTTTATTGATGCTACTGTGTTTCTTGGACTTACTGCAAGAAAACAAATCTCGGGGTTGTATATGGTGATAATAAATACTTTGATAATAAATTTACTTTGAACTTGAATGGACAGAAGAGCTCAAGAATTCAAGTGGCAACAGAGAAAAGCTGAACAGCTTTTATTTTATTCTATTGTCACTTTATATTGGCAATAAATTGTATTGCTCATCAATACTTCTCTGAATCATTTGTATTATTCAGAATTAAAAGTGATAGTTGTAAATGTGTGGAGGACGATGGCGCCTAATGGCGACTGCTTTGCTTGCATCTTCAGAAATAGCTCTATTTCTATTTTTAATATCTTTATTTTCCTCTTCAGGATTCTTCTGAAGACCCTGTCCTGAGTTGTACACCGACTTTGGTTATTTGTGGGAATGGGACGCGCTCTCGGGGTTTCGCGACTGGCTGCTTTTCAATACGCCAAGGACGCGGCCTAGAAGACAAATGTGCCTTCAGGGTGCTGGATTTTTGTTGTTCTGGAGGTGGGTGAATTCAAGGTTGGTGCCGCTGCCTGGTGCGTCTTGGGAGATAATAGATCGAAAGCAGTGAGCTGGCTTCTGGCTGTGTGCCCAAAGACCTGAGTTCTTTGGGCACAGAGTTCAAAAAAAGCGATGCAACAGAGTTTTAACACCATAAATGGGCAAGTTGTTTGGTTATGTCTCCCCTCTCACAGAGAGGGAGAGGGAGAACAAACGAACCTGTGGTACATCAAATACCGGGGGAACAACTTGTCTTTGGTGTACTGCAATTCTGTGTCTTTATTGATGCTTTGCTGGATTTTTTGAGCGCTTGGTGGGGGGGTGCTGATGCTTTTTGCTGGTGGAGTGGTCATTGCTTCCTGCTGCTTATGCATGAGAGGGGGTAGCTGGGGGGGGCTTTGGGGTTCTAACATTTAACTGTCATTCATTCTTTGGGGCACTCCTCTGTTTTTGTGGATGTTTGTGAGGAAAAAGAATTTCAGGATGTATATTGTATACACTTCCCTGACAGGAAATGTACCTATTAAAACATATTGAAACCTATTTCTTTTAAAGAAACAACTCACCACCCCACCCCCTTAGCACTACATATTGATCTGTTGTCTGTACATATGCTGGTTACACATCTGCATTGTTCTCTCTCTCTCTCTCTCTCTCTCTCTCTCTAGCTGCAATGTAAATACACCAGTTAAATCTATCCCCCACGTGCAGGCTTTCAGTTAATTGATATATAGGTTTGCACAGATACAACAAATTGGCAATGAAGATGAACCTGAATATCAGAAAATATCACAAACTGTGCCGGCAGTTACAGAACAAAATAGAAAGCTGAAGGACCCATGAGTAACAGTGAAAGACACACTGAATTTAAAGTAAAAATAACATGGTGATTGCTTCTGTCAGGAAAGTTGATGAATTTGATATTTTTAATGAAGGCTAGGAGTCATATATTGAGAGGGTTGAACTGTATTGTAATGTGAACAAAGTGGAGGAGCAAAAGAAAGCCCCTACATTTCTTAGCTTAATGCATGCATTAAGCAACCTTATGCAACCTAGTAACCACCAGCAAGCAAGACATTTGATGAAATTGTTACAATTTTACAAAAGCACTTGACCCCTAAACCACTGGCAATAGCTGAGAAATTCAGTTTTTACAAAAGTAACCAGTCAAAAGATGAAAGCATTTCTGAATACATTGCAGAACTGTGCAAACTTTCTCAGTACTATGATTTTAGAAATGGACTGCCTAATGTGATGCATTAAAGAACAGGCTTGTATGTGGCATGCATTGCCAAAGCACTCAAAAGAGGCTAGTGTCCAAAAGAGACCTAACCTTAGAATGGGCATTGACCACTGCATATCATTAGAGGCTGCAGCAAAGGATGTAGAACTACAGAAAAAGAGGTTAGAATGTGAAATGCATAAAATGTTCCTGAATGATGCAAAAAGCCAAAGAATCTATTAATGTGTCATATCCTCCCGTGATGCAAATGACTGTTGGTTCAAAGTGAAAGTCTACAGAAAGTGTCACAGGCAAGGTTACATAGAGAGAAGGTGCAAGGCATACAAAAGGTACAGCTGAGTGAAAAGTCTCAAACTAAGCAAATGCATAAAGTGACTTGAGTGTACTACAGAATCAAACAACATAGAAGCTGACAAAGGTGAGCTGTAATGCCTGGAACTGTATAGTGGATTTTGGCGATCAGACATGGAGACGTCATGTGGACCAGATACTGGATGCTCAACCGAAGAACACACCTGAGTCAGTTGCATCCACCAAAACGGACACATTACAGTCACCGGACTTATCTTTTAGTGATGATGTCACTGACAGTAATGTGACACTGGAAACCTAAAACTTTGCCTCAGACAAAACAGCTACCAAACCTGATGCCCCTCCACAGGTTCAGAGACGCAACAACAACACTGTCATTCATAAAACACCTGCCAAACTTGGTGCCACTGCGCAGGTTCAGAGGTGCTATCCTGAAAGAAACAGAGCACCACCCACAAGACTGAATGTTTAGAACTGTGAAGTTAGTTATGGACTGTTATTGTGAAAGCATGTTTACTTAGAATGTGGGTTATGAAAGGGAAATTGAATGTTTTGTACATACACAGTTTATGTTACATTAATCTAAAGGAGGAGGAAGTGTAATGTATGATTCCAATTCTTTTAGTGTAATGACCCCCCCCCTTAGAACTACGTATTGATCTGTTGTTTGTGCATGTGCTGTTGTTTACACATGCACACTGTTCTCGCTCTTTCTATCGCTGAGATGTGAAGCCGCCTCCCACGTGCGTGCTTTTAGTTAATTGTTATGTAATTGTGTACAGACACAACAATACTGATAAATATATCTTAATATTATTCCTTGCACATGTTTTTTTATGTATGGGAAACATTCATTTAATAGTGATTTAAGTTATTTGAGGCAATTTAATTGCAATACTCTAAAAGATCAAAGTATTTATGTAAAACTGAACACATTATTACTGGAAGGAAATTAGAATCATGTTATTTTGCAGAAAGCAGAGGCAGGTAGCAAACGGAGCATATATTGCCTGGAGGTCAGTGACCATTTTTTTTCTGCAGGGATCTGTTCTGGGACCCCCTACTCTTTGCAATTTTTATAAATGACTTAGATAGGAAGTGGAAGAGTGGATTAGCAAATCTGCAGATGACACAAAGGTTCATAATGTTGCAATTAAGGTAAAAAGTTGTCATTAGTTACAATGGGACATTGATAGGATATAGAACTTAAAAGTGCAAAGTGATTCACTTTAAAACATCAAACTTTAAGTCAGAGTACAGGGTTAATGGCAGGATTCTTAGCAGTATGGAAGAACAGAGGGATCTTGGGATCCACGTCCACAGATCCCTTAAAGTTACAGTCTAAGTTGATAGAGTGGTTGAAAAGACGTAAAGGATGTTGCCCTTCATTAGTCAGATATTAAGTTCAGGAAACATGAGGCTATGTTGCAGATCTATAAAACTGATTAGAACACATTTTAGGAGTATTGTGTTCAGTTCTGGTCACCTCATTATAGGAAGGATCTGGAAGGTTTACTTGGATGATTCCAGGAATACAGAGCATGTCTGATTACGGCAGGTTGAGTTAGGAATTTTCTCTTTGGAGCAAAGGAGGATGAGACATAACTTGATAGAGATGTACAAGACAATAAAAGGGATAGATAGAGTGAAAAAACAGCATCTTTTCTCCAGGGTGGCAATAGCTAATACAAGGCAGCATAATCTTAAGGTGATTGCAGGGAAATATAGGGAAGGAGTATGTCAAAAGTATTTATATATATATATAGTACAGGTTAGTGCTTGGAGCACACAGCCAGAGGTGGTAGAAGAGGCAGATACATTAGGATATTTAAGCGACTCTTAGATATGCATGTGGATTAAAGAAAAACGGTGAGGTACTGTATTTGGGATGGAAGGGTGAGATTGATTTTAGAGTAGGCTACAAAGCTGGCTTTGCATTGTGAGCTGATGGCCTATATATTATGCTGTACCATTCTATGTTTAACATTCTATTTTTAAAAAGCTTTTTAAATACTCTGAAACTACAGCTGAGAATCTTAGTATACTATAGTAAATTAAAAAATGATAACACCTTAAACCACTCTCACTGTAAGAACTTTTCAGAAAAGCTGAAGTACATCAGGCTGGAAGTACTACAAGAATACTCTTTATCAAATATACAGTCATGTTTATTTCTTTTAAATTTTTCTGTAAAGACTTAGAGCCATATAGACATAGTTGTCTATATGGACTTCAGTAAGGCCTTTGACAAGGTTCCACATGGAAGGTTAGTTAAGAAGGTTCAATCGTTAGGTATTAATATTGAAGTAGTAAAATGGATTCAACAGTGGCTGGATGGGAGATGCCAGAGAGTAGTGGTGGATAACTGTTTGTCAGGTTGGAGGCCAGTGACTAGTGGCATGCCTCAGGGATCTGTACTGGGTCTAAAGTTGTTTGTCATATACATTAATGATCTGGATGATGGGTGGTAAATTGGATTAGTAAGTATGCAGATGATACCAAGATTGGTAGTGTTGTGGATAATGAAGTAGGTTTTCAAAGCTTGCAGAGAGATTTAGGCCAGTTAGAAGAGTGGGCTGAAAGATGGCAGATGGAGTTTAATGTTGATCAGCATGAGGTGCTACATTTTGGTAGGAATAATCAGAATAGGACATACATGGTAAATGGTAGGGCATTGAGGAATGCAGTAGAACAGAGTGATCTAGGAATAATGGTGCATCGTTCCCTGAAGGTGGAATCTCATGTGGATAGGCTGGTGAAGAAAGCTTTTTGTATGCTGGCCTTTATAAATCAGAGCATTGAGTACAGGAGTTGGGATGTAATGTTAAAATTGTACAAGGCATTGGTAAGGCCAAATTTGGAGTATTGTGTACAGTTCTGGTCACCGAATTATAGGAAAGATGTAAACAAAATAGAGAGAGTACAGAAGAGATTTACTAGAATGTTACCTGGGTTTCAGCACCTAAATTATAGAGAATGGTTGAACAAGTTAGGTCTTTATTCTTTGGAGAGTAGAAGGTTGAGGGGGGACTTGATAGAGGTATTTAAAATTAAGAGGGGGATAGATAGAGTTGACATGGATAGACATTTTCCATTGAGAGTAGGGGAGATTCAAACAAGAGGACATGAGTTGAGAGTTAAGGGGCAAAAGTTTAGGGGTAACACGAGGGAAAACTTCTTTACTCAGAGAGTGGTAGATGTGTGGAATGAGCTTCCAGTAGAAGTGGTAGAGGCAGATTTGATTTTGTCATTTAAACCATATAACCATATAAAAATAACAGCATGAAAACAAGCCATCTCGGTCCTTCTAGTCCATGCCGAACGCTTACTCTAAGTTAGTCCCACTGACCCGCACTCAGGTCATAGCCCTCCATTCCTTTCCTGTCCATATATATCAAATGAAGTTAAAAGCCCTTTAGTATGGTTGGTAATTCCCACCATGCCAAACAAATGGGAAATGCTTTGGTTGGTTTTTGAACTGCAATTTTTGACACAAATATACTTCACAATACAATGATCTTTATACAAAAATTGAATTATATCTCTAGCAGTTTTGCCATTCTGCCTATTAATTCTTGATGTTGAGGTCGCAAAGTAGATAAAATTAGAGGAGATTCTATCGAAAATGCTTTGCATTAAATTCTGTTCAAACACATTTTTCAATGTCTGAAAACATGAGAAGTTTTTAAAATTAATTTGAGAGAATTTCATTCCAAAGAAACATAAAACATAGGAGCAGAATTAGGCCATTCAGCCCATTGAGTCTGTTCTGCTATTCCAAAATGGCCTCCACCACAGTCTGTGGCAGAGCATTCCACAGATTTACTACTGTCTGACTAGAAAAGTTCCTTCTTTCCTCTGTTCTAAACGGTCGCCCCTCAATTTTGAGGCTGCACCCTCTAGTTCTGGGTTCCCTCACCGGAGGAAACATTCTCTCCACATTCACCCTGTCTAGTCCTTTCAACATTCGATAGGTTTCAATGAGATTTCCCCCACACGCATTCTTCTAAATTCCAGTGAGTACAGGCCCAAAGCTGCCAAATGCTCCTCATATGTTAACTCCTTCATTCCCAGAATCATCCTCATGAACCACCTCTGGACTCTCTCCAATGACAACACATCCTTTCTGAGATATGTGGCCCCAAAACTGTTGACAATACTCCGTATTATTTTCACAGTACTCCAACCTTTTCCCAGAATTCTGGCATGGAAGCCAAATTTAAATGATTGTCCAAATTTGCTGATTTATTTTTAGAGCTATGCAATCAATGCAGCATTGCTAAAGAAAATGTAATTAATAAGTCTTTTTCTCTTTTTTTTTACTCTGTTCAAGAACTTAATGAATACAGCATAATTTCAACATCATGAATCAGTGGATTCCAGATAGTCGGTTTCCAGAAGTGAGGTGTAATTATAAGAAACTGTATATGACTGAATGTCACATCAAATAGCCAAGTAAAATTGAACCAATGAACATCAAGCAAGATCCAAATCAATGCTTTGACTCACAGCTCCTACTGATGAAGATGGAAGTCAATTATCTTAGCAGCACATCTCTGGAAAAGTTGGTCAGGGAAGAGTCAGCCCAAACTGTCTTTAGCTAAGACTTTATCAATGACTTTATCTCTATGACAAAGTCAGATGCAGTGATGCTCTTTGATGATTGCTCAGAATTCAGACCCATTCCTATCTCTTCAAAAAATAAAGCAGTCCAAGTCTGCATGCAGCAAGACCTTCTTAATATTTAGACATTGTTGACAAAAAGCAAATTGCATTTCAACCACAAAAGTCCTAAGTTATGAAAGAAAACTCCAACCATCTACCTCTTAGGTACAGGGACAATAGAGTTATAGTAGTACATAGAAATCCTTATGAGAGAGTCCTAATGGGAGATACTCGATTTCCTATTAGGGATTGAGACAGGGTAGGTGACAGAAGTTTGAGTGAAAGAACATTTTGCATTAAGTGATCATGTTTAAAGTAAATACGGAAAAGGAAATGTCTATTCCATAGGTTGAGATTCTAAATTGGAGAAAGGCCAATTTTGATGGTATTAGGAGGATCTGGCAAGTGTGGATTGGGACAAATTGTTCACTGGCAAAGGTGTACTTGGTAAGTGGGTGCCTTCAGAGGTGAAATTTTGAGAGTACAAAGCTTGCATGTGCCTGTCAGAATAAAAGGTAAAGAAAACAGGTTTAGGGAACTTTGGTTTTAAGGCCAATTTGGATATTGAGGCCTTCATTAAGGAGGTTCATAGCAAGTGTAGGCAGGTAGGAACTAATGAGGTACTAATAGAGTATAAGAAATGTAAGAAAATCTTAAGAAATAAAACAAGTGGGTTAAAAGAAGGCAGGGGATGCCATAGTAGACAAGGTGAAGGAGAATCCTAAGGGGTTCTACAGATATGTCAGAAGCAAAAGGATTGCAAGGGACAAAATTCGTCCACTGGAAGATCAGAATAGTAATTTAGGTGTAAAGCCAGAAGAGATGAGGAGATACTAAGTGGATTTTTCCATCTGTATTTACTAGGGAGACAGACACAGATAATATGGAAGTGAGGCAAAGCACCTGTGAGGTTATGCACCCCATACAGGTTACAGAGGAGATGGTTGCTGGCTTAAGGAAAATTAAGGTGGATAAATCACCAGGGCTGGACAAGGTGTTCCCTGCTTGTGAGAAGCAAGGAGGCAAGTTCAGAAACTGCAGGGACCATAGCAAAGATATTTAAATCATTCCAGGTGAGGCACCAGATGACTGGGGTATAGCCAATGTTGTTCTGCTGTTTAAGAAAGGCTCTAAAAATTATCCAGGGAATTATAGGCCTGTGAGCCTGACATCAGTTGTAGGAAAGTTATTGCACCAGATATATGAGTATTTACATAAACATGGACTGATTAGTGATAGTCAACAAGGCTTTGTGTGTGGTAGGTCATGCCTAACCAATCTTACAGGGTCTTTTTTGAGATAATTATCAGGAAATTTGATGAAGACAAGGTAATGGATATTGTCTACAAGGAGGTTCGTAAAGAAGGTTCAGTCACTTGGCACTCAAGATGAGGTAATAAATTGGACTAGACATTGCCTTCATGGGAGAACCCAAACATTAGCTGTAGATAGTTGCCTCTCTAACTGAAGGCCCATTACTAGTGGTGTGCCACAGGGACTGCTGCTGGTTTTATTGTTGTTTGTCATCTACACCAATGATATGGATGATAATGTGCTAAACTAGATCAGCAATTTTGACACCAAGACTGGAGGGGTATAGTGAACACTGAAAAAGACTATCAAAGCTTGCACGGAACCTGAACCAGCTGGAAAAATGGCAGATGGAATTTAACACAGACAAGTGTGAGGTGCTGCACTTTGGAAGAACAATCAGAGTAGGTCTTACACAGTGAGTGGTAGGATACTGGGGAGTACGGTGGAATAGAGGGATCTGGGAGTACAAATCTTCAATTGTTTGAAAGTGGCGTTACAGTGGCTTTTGGCACATTGGCCTCCATAGATCAATGTATTCTGTACAGGAGCTGGGATGGCGAAGCCTAATTTGGAGTATTGTGTGCAGTTTTGGTCACCTACTTACAGGAAAGATGTCAATAAGATTGAGATAGTGAAGTGAAAATTGACAAGAACTTTTCTGGGACCTAACCTGAGTTAAAGTGAAACATTGAACTTTATTCCTGAGAAGGTAGAAGATTGAGGGGAAATTTGATAGAAGTGTCCAAAATTGTAAGAGATATAGAAAGAATAAATGTAAGCAAGTTTTTTCCATTGTGATTGGGTAAGACTACAACAGGAGGTCATCGGTTAAGGGTGAAAGGTGAAATGTTTAAGAGGAACTTCTTCACTCAAAGAGTGGTAAGTGGAACAAGCTGCCAGTGCAAGTGCTGGATGCGAGGTTGATTTCCACATTTAAGAGAAATTTGGATAGAAGGAGTAAGATGGGCTATGGTCCAGGGACTGGTCAATGGAACTAGGCAGATTAATAATTCAGCATGGTTTGGATGAGCTGAAAGGCCTGTTTCTGTGCTGTAGTGTTGTAATATAAGCAGCCGATACCATCTACTTCGGCAGAAAAATACTGCAAAGCAAGGAAATTACCGAATGGTGATTAAAAGGTCTGGGGTTCAGATAACTGAAGTTGATATATAAATAAAGCAAGAAATGAAAAGACAAATAAATATTGTCTTTTGTCTTTATTGAGAATTAATTATACAAGTAATAAGGGCATGTTAGGCCATTTGGCTTCTCAAATCTGCTCTGATATAAGACCATAAGATAAAGGAGCAGAATTCCACTATTTGGCCCATCAAGTCTGTTCAGCAAGCATGACTGATTTTTTTTCCCCAACTTCTCTCTCCCCATAACCCTTAAATCCTTTACCAATTAAGAACCTATTAACCTCTGCCTTAAATACAGCAAACTCACTTGGCCTCTACAGCTCTCTGTGGCAAAAAAAAATCCTGAGATTCACCACTCTCTGGCTAAAGAAATTCCACCTCATCTCTGCTTTAGAGGAAAGTCATTGAATATGATCACAAGTGATTCAGTCTTAGCCCTGGTGTTACTTCTCTGCTCACTCCCCAAACCCTTTGATCTCCTTGTAATTCTACTGTACATCAACATATTTAAGACTTCTCTGGAGTGGAGAACTTCAAAGAGATATATCAGTTTGGGTGAAAGAGTACCTTATTTCTGACACACTATAAATAGGCAACCCTTTATTCTGAAAGTATGCCGCAATTCTAAGTAACTCCACTAAAAGAAACGTCCTTCTTGAATCACTCTGACAATCTCTTTTAAAATCTTACATTTCAATAAAATCATTTCTCATTCCTCTAAACTCCAGAATATAGGCCCAATCTACTTAACTTCTCTCTTGATATACTAATCTCATTACCCCAAGAATCAACCTAGAGAATCTTCTTTGCATTACCTATTGAGGAGGCAAAAATATATATGATATACTAGGTGCAACCTCAACAGCATCAGGTAAAGTAGCTTCAAAAATTTCCTACTTTTATATTTCATTGCCCATTGTGATGTAGGCCAACATTCCAATAGCTACCTGAATTACCTGCTATACCTGGATCCTTTGTGGTCCTTTCAACAGGATCATCTAGATTCTTTTATACTGCAACATTATTTAGTCTTATTCAGTTTAAATAATAAGTTGCTTTTTTTAATACATAGTAACTTCCATATGGGAACCATCAGGGAGCGGTGAATGGCAGATAGAACCAAAACTAGATGGTGGATGGAGGGATGGTAGCCTGTGGGTGAACTGTGTGTGGTGGATAGACACAGAAGGGGAAGGGGATGAAGATTGGTAACAGGGCCCTAAGCGGTAGGATTGAGGGGAAGAGTAAAATTAAGGGAGGATTGAAAGGAGAAAGAGTGGAAAAGGGGAGGAAGGAGGAAAATAGCCCATTGGAAGGAAGAGTTACCTAAAAATGGAAAACTCCATGTTCATGCTATTACCCAGGCAGAACATGAGGTGTTATTACTCTAGTTTGCTTTGGGTCTCACTTTAGAAGCAGAGAAGAACAAGGATGGATGGGTCTGGATAAAATTAGGAAGAAGAATTGAAATGGCATGCGACTGGGAGTTCAGGGTGTCATTGCAGACTAAGCGCAAGTGCTCTGCAAAACTGTCACCCAGTCTGCACTTGGTCTCACCAACGTAGAGGAGGCCACATTTGGAGTACTGAATGCTATAGATAAGATTGGAGAAGGTGCACATACCTCTTCACCTCGCCTAGAAGGGCTGTTAGACTCCCTGGATGTTAGTGAGGGATAAGATCTAAGAACACATACACATTTCCTGCGACCTGCAGCAATGGACCAGCTGTTTTCACTTCCCTCTTTTCTCCCCTTCACCAACTTTCTCTCTTTCCAATCTTCCAGTTCTCTCATATCTATCCCTTTCCTTCAAACCTTCCACTTCCCCAATCATCCATCTTCGTCCTCACCCTCTAGATTCCATACACAGTTTCCTCCACCTGATCCACTCCTATCTGGTGCTGGCTCTGGCTCTATATGCTAGTTATCTCTGATCTTATGGTTCCATTATCACCTCCTTTACTTATCAAGTTCAGCACTGGTAACCCTTTGTGTTCCTGCTAATCTCTCTCCAGCAACTGTATGCAAACTTCATAATCCCTTCCTCCCACCTTGCTTTTTTTCCCTTCATTTTTCATTCCTTCTGCCTCACTTACTCATTCAGCAACACACGCAAAATGCTGGAGGAACCTAGCAAGTCAGGAAGGATCTATAGAGGGAACAAACAGTCAGTGTTTCAGGCCAAGACCCTCATCTGGTGTTAACACAATTATTATTCACATGACACTGTCTACCAACTCCACCCTCCCTTAACTGGTGCAACCTGCCTGACATTTTGCACTCCTTTTCAATCTATCAATCATCATGGTCTCTTGTGAAACCACTTCCATTCTCCTCTTTAAACTGGCCATCTTGCCTCTCTACTCTCAGTTGTGATGCAGGTTTTCAATTCGTACTCCCACAGATGCTGTTCGATGCTCTAAGGTCCTCAAGTAAATTGTTGTTACTGAGATTCCGGCATTTGCATTCTCTCATATCTTCATACTGATTCTGCTTGGTTGCCTTATGATTTTCAAAATACCCTGCTATTTCCTCCTTAAATCTTGATATTCCTGTTAATGCATGCTTACAAATGGATTTATTACCTCCTTAATATTAGCATACTGGCTTTCATTGCAATAGGATCTGAGCAAATCAACTGAGATGCCATACGGAAATTATATAGGGCTTAACTGAAAAATTGTGCATAGGGCTATTCCTACCTAAGAAAGACTGTTATTGTGATAGAAAAAGTGCAATGGAGATTCATCAGATAAGGTGATTGTCCTATGAGGAGAGATTAAGCGCACTAAACCTAAACATTACAGAAATGAGACATTATCTTTCTCAATCAGACAAAATTCTTCATGAGCCTTGACAGGTAAAATGATACGATGATTCTCATTATTCAGATGTCTACAGCCATAGCTGCCATCTTAAAATAAGGGATCAACCATTCAGGACTCTGACAAAAAGAAAAGTTTTCATCCAGATAGTAGTGAATTTACCCAAAAGGATAAAGGAGGCTTAGATGCTAAGTATAATTTTTTGGATATTCTGGGAGTAGCACAGGAAAGTGGAGCTGAGTAGAAGTTCATATATGATCTTATGGAATGTCACTATGAGGATAGAGACTGTATGACCTATTCCTGCTTCCTTTTTCGATGCTCATAATACTGATCCACAAAGAACACCACCAACTCTAAAACTTTGACACAGGAAGATATATTTAAAATTTGCGATTCAGGCTTAACACTGATGCTGAGGATCAATTTCCTATTATAAAGCCCAGCAATTTGCATTGTATCAACGGTTTCCAATTCCAGTTAAATTACCAGATGACTTGAAAACTTACACCACCATATGAAACAAATAAATATACATGCTGTATCACATCTACATCAAATTTCCCACAACATGCCTTGTTGCTTGAAGTAAACATTTGATATAATGTCCTGAAGTTTTAAGACTTCAGTGTAAACAAGAAGTTGAGCTCTGTGGGCAATGCAAACAGCACAGTAGTAATCAGCAGTTTTATCCAGTTCCCTAGGTTATTTGCTCAAGGTGTTAAGATCATTAGCAGCCTTATATCCCTTTAGATTTGTGCTGTGGCCAGCTGTGAAATACGGTGGGAAGAGCCTTCCACTACATGATGGAGAAAAATCAGGAGCGTTTGGCACTAAGTTAAGGTGAAGGGGATCAGTGTGTTAGGTGAAAGTGGGCTGAAATATAAAATTGAATGAGGTAAATTAGTAACAATTCCAATAAGAAATGACAAAACTGAAATACTTTTTTCCCTAATCCATAGATGTTGCTTTTATTTCTGGTATTTTCTGCTTTCTTTCAAGAAAATAACAGTCAACAAAATGAACATAAAAATGAGTGCTGTATTGTAGCGGTGTGCTACACGCAGCGCTAAAATTACAACACAGAGTCGGTAACTGCAGTCGAAGGAAAAAACTTTATTCGAAATCCTCAGCCTCACTTTTAAGCCTCCCTCAACCTTCCCCCCGTGGCGCAGAGGCTCCAAAGCTCTGTGCTCACAAACCCCCGTAGGCTATCTAATTGTGAGCCGGTTCGGATGTGCCAGGAAATGGGTCGCCACAGTATCATACTTTTGTGGCTGCAGGGAGCCATGAGTGATGCAGGCCTTGCTGATTTACTTTACCTCCTGCCTGTACATTGAAAGATAGAAATTAAAGACAAGCTGGATGCTTCTGAAACTTTGCTCGAGCATTGGACTCATTACTGGCTTAATTTCAACGAAGAGCCAGATGAGCTTTGCATCTATTCCCTTAGCCTTAATCAGGGATGGCTGACCTTGATTGAAAAACTAATTTTCTGTGGGCTCAGATCAGTGTGAGAGATCGCTTGTTGGTGACACAGTGTGAAGTTTAAAAAATTCTTGGGAGCTTTCAGCTTTCCTTCTGGGGGCTGAAATCAGCATAGGGCCAATAAAAAGGTATTAGTGCAGCTGCCAGTGTTGTAACGGGTCGGCTTTGGCTCAACAGGCTTGGGAGAAAACATATGCAAGTTCTAAGTAAGTAAGAACAGTATCTAGTATGGTTCTTTCCCCCGTTAATATATAGCTAGTGTGCTGAGAATGTGAATGATCACAGGAATAAAGGGGTATACATTTGATAGCTTTGGGCCTGTAGTCAATGGAGTTTAGGAGAATGGGAGATGGGAGGGGGGTGGGGAATCTCATTGTAACCTACCAAATATTGAAAGGTCTGGATAACGTGGGTGTGGAGATGATCTTTCCTATAGTGGAGGGTGAAGGGGTCTGGGACCAGGGGGCACATAAGGTGCCACATAAAAGACTTATCCATAAGATATGGATGCATAGAGTTGGGGGTGATGTATTAGCATGGATATAAGATTGGTTAGCCAATGGAAAGCAGAGAGTTAAGATACATGGGTGTTGCTCTGGTTGGCAATCAGTCATGAGCAGTGTGCTGCAGGAATCGGTTTTGGCCTGCAATTGTTCACAAGATACATTAACAATCTGGAAGGTGGGACTGAGTGTAGTATATCTAAGTTTGCTGATGATACTAAGTTGAGTGGAAAAACAAATTGTGCAGAAGATACAGAGAGTCTGCAGAGAGATTTAGTTAGGTTAGGTGAATGGGCAAGGGTCTGGCAGATGGAGTAAAATGTTGGTAAATACAAGGTCATCCACTTTGAAAGGAAATATGAAAGATCAGGTTATTATTTAAATGGTTAAAAACTTGCAGCATGTTGCTGTGCAGAGGGACTTGGGAGTGCTTGTGCAGGAATAACAAAAGGTTGGTTTGCAGGTGCAGCAGGCAATCAAGAAAGCAAATGGAACTTTGGCCTTCATAGCTAGAGGGATTGAATTTAAGAGCAGGGAGGCTTTACTGCAACTGTACAGGGTACTGGTGAGGCTGCACCTGGAGTACTGCATGCAGTTCTGGTCTCCTTACTTGAAGAATGATATATTGGCTTTGGAGACAGTGCAGAGGAGGTTCACTACGTTGATTCCAGAGATGAGGTTGCTAGACCTTGAGGAGAGATTGAGTCACTTGGGACTGTACTCGCTGGAATTCAGAAGAATGAGAGGAGATCTTATAAACATATAAAATTATAAAAGGGATAGATAAGATAGAGGTAGGAAAGTTTCCACTGGTAGGTGAGACTACAACTATGGGACATAGCGTCAAGATTCGGGGAAGTAGATTTAGGACAGAGATGAGAAGGAACCGCTTTTCCCAGAGAGTGGTGAATCTGTGGAATTCTCTGCACAATGAAGTGGCTACCTCTGTTAAATATATTTAAGACAAGGTTGGATAGATTTTTGTATAGTGGGGAATTATGGGTTATGGGGAAAAGGCAGGTAGGTGGAGATGAGTCCATGGCCAGATCAGCCATGATCTTATTGAATGGCGGAGCAGGCTCGACGGGCCAGATGGCCTACTCCTGCTCATATTTGTTATTTTCTTTTGTTATGTTTTTCATTAACTTCCACATGTTCAACATACTTGCAAACAATTTTATAAATAATTATCTCTGTTTTCATTATTTAAATTGGCTTAAACTGCTTTTAAATTACTCTTGATAATGATGTAAAACAGCCTTCGACAAAGGCAATCTGAATTAAGGCCAGTGGGGCTGCTTAAGAGTAAGATCTTAGTCTTCAAGTTTGACTGGAACCAGACTCAGAACGGCCACAGCAAAAGCAAAGGAGTAAGTATGACTGCAGAGTGAATTGTTTAAAAACCTAAACAGAAAATATGCCCTTATCTTTAATGCCATTTTATTTAAATTATATATCTGTTCTTCTTATTTCACTTATAATACAAACACTATCTGTTAAATTAAATGTTTATATTTCACCACGCCATAGCAATCCTTGATTTATTATTTTTCCATATTTACTTTCAAGTTAAAGACCAATTTTAATTTTTATTGCAAATAGTAGACAACAGGGCCTTACCGTATTAGATGACAAAAGCTTAATGGGAATTTGCTTTGTCTATAAATTTAATAGAGGCATGACTTGTTCACTTTAAACGAGACATCCGATTATGATTTGCTCAGTTAATTACTCTTAACTTAAATATTTTTGGCTAAAAAGTATTTCAAAAATGACTATGCTGAGCTATTCCTTAAAAAGGAGCAAAATATTCCTCCATCTTATCATCTTTCACCTTGTAATTAACAGTGGAATGAAGATGAAAATCAATTAAATTCTCAAAACTGATAAAAATTATGTAGTGATCTCCGGTGCCTTGAAACATATGCATTATTTATAATTGAGAGACAAATACTGCATTCAACCATTATTAATACAGTTAGAAACTGGTCAATATGCCAAGAAAATGACATGATAAATTCTATTACCTACCAAATAATCTATCGTCTTAAAATAAAGAGTAGATTACCCTAGGAAGTAATGCACCGATGAAGAGGAATAAATTAAAATTACTCACAGAAGGCGCTCGTGTTGAACAACTGATGAGGCGCTATGTTTAGATAGAATTTCATTCATTCTTTTGGTGGTATTTTTTGCATTGCTGTGAATTTTCTGAATGGCATTTGAATACGAGGCAGATGACCGAGAAGAAAAGGATCTTGATGAGAAAACACGGGGAGTGTATTGTTGCTCTGGAACAATTTCTTCACACCTAGAACCCTGGAATCCTGACCGGCAGACACAGACTTGAGGTCGAGAACATGAACCCCTGTTTTGACATGGTGGGTCACACACAGCTGTTAAGAAATATCAGATTAGAAGAAATCAGTGCATGTCAGCTTCCCAAATAAAGATAATTTTTAATTTCTAAACCTGCAATTATTTTTCATTAAAGAGCTTTGATCCATTCTGATTGCTGGCTCACAACATGATATGTCAAACTTGTTTATTTCCCTTCAAAGATGCTGTTGAACAATTCAATAATTTTCTGTTTTATTTGAAAACTATCACCTCATCGTAACAATTCTTTTCCAGAAACTCGTATATGTGACCATTTTCATCTGTCAAGCATCATCATCTCAGAATCAAAAGTTAGTGGGCATATCTCCTGCACCAGCTATTTGAACATAAACTAACGGCACCCATCAAGGAAGCTTCATCATCTTATTTAAAGATAAATTAATCATAGTTAAAAAGAATGCAATCATCTGAGCCATTGATGATACATATACAATGCCTACAAAAGGTATTCATTTCCCTTTGAAGTTTTCATGTTTTATTGTTTTAAAAGGTTATATCGCTATGGATTTAATTTGGTATTTTTGACACTGATAAACAGAAAAGACTCTTCTGTGTCAAAGTGAAAACAAATTTCTTCAAACTGGTCTAAATTAATTACAATTAATAAACACAAAATAATGGATTGCAGAATTACTCCCCCACTTTAAGTCAATATTTAGTAGATGCACCTTTAGCAGTAATCACAGCCTTGAATCTGTGTGGATAGGTTTCTATCACCCTTGCACATCTGAACACTGCAATTATTCCTCATCCTTCTTTACAAAACTGCTCAAACACTGTCAGATTGAATGGGCATTGTGGGTGAAAAGCCCTTTTCAAGTCCAGCCACAAATTCACAATTGTATTGAGGTCTGGACTCTGACTTGCCCACTCCAAGACATTAAATTTGTTTTTAAGCCATTTCTGTGTAGCTTAAGCTTTATGCTTGCAAGTCGCTGAAAAACTAATCTTCTCCCAAATCACAGTTCTCTTGCAGACTGCATCAGGATTTCCCACAGCACGATGCAGCCACAACCGTGCTTCACAGTGGGGATGGTGTGTTCTTGATAATGTGCGGTGTTAGGCTTACGCCAAACATAGCATTTAGTCTGATGGCCAGAAAGCTCAATTTTGATTTCATTGAACCATAGAAACCTTTTCCAGCTGACTTCAGAGTCTCCCACGTGCCTTCTGGCAAACTCTAGCCAAGATTTCATGTGAATTATTTTCAGCAATGGCTTTCTCTTTGCCACTCTCCCATAAAACTGTGACTGATGAATCACCCGGGCAACAGCTGTTGTATGCGCTGTCTCTCCCATCACAGCACTGAAATTTGTAACTCCTCCAGTGTCACTGGCCTCTTGGTGGTCTCCCTCACTAGACCCTTCTTGCACAGTCACTCAATTTTTGAGGACGGCCTTTTCAAAGTAGATTTACAGCTGTGCCACATTCTTTCCAGTTCTTGATGATTGACTTATCTGTACTCCAAGGGATATTCAGTGACTTGGAAATTTTCTTGTATTAATCTCCTAATTTGTACTTTTCAGTAACTTATTCACGGAGTTGCTTGGAGTGTTCTTTTGTCTTCATGGTGTAGTTTTTACCAGGATACTAACTCATCAGCAGTTGGTCCTTGCAGATACTGGTATATTTTTACTGCAATCAAATGAAACACCTTGACTGCACACAGGTTTCCAAAAACAGATCTCTATTTAACTAATTATGTGGCTTCCAAAACCAATTGGCTACACCCATGATGATTTGGTGTGTCATATTAAAGAACATGAATACTTATGCAATCAATTATTTTGTGTTTTATTTTTGCAATTAATTTAGAACACTTTTTAGCAATCTGCTTTTATTTTAATGAGCTGCTTTCTACTGATCAGTGTGAGAAAAAAGCCAAATTAAATCCACCATGATTCATTGTTGTAAAACAATAAAACATGAAAACTTCTAAGGAGGATTAATAATTTTATAGGCACTGTAGGTAAACAAAACATAAGTAATTACAATTTTATGGACAACTTCATACACAATAAAAATAACTATATTCCAAAAGCATAAGTTACTTTTAGTCATCCTTACAGCATCAATATAGACCCATCTTTTCCCCTTTCTTTATAAGTTTCTGCAAATTACAACCAGCAATTATATTTTTCTACCTCATTTACATGACTATAAAGAAACATAAGTGTAAACTTTAAAGAATAATTTGACTTTTTTCCCTGTAGCTTTAAAAACTATTTATTTTTAGAATAGGTCAACACAATGAATGAACTGATGATGAAAGCAATTTGGCACTGGTCTTCTAGCAGGGTATTCAAATTTATTCAGAAGGAATCATCAATGTCACATAGATTTATTGGACATTTTGTCTACAAGCCTCTCGGTATCAAGGAAAGATGATGTTGACATGGAAAGTTTGCTGGTGCAGTGCTTCCTGTAAATAGGACATATTACAGCCACAGAATAACATGTAACAGGACTGATTTAGAAACATTCTGCTCTGGATTGTGTTCAGCTACTTGAGTATTATTGTGGCTGTAATATATTCCAGGTGAGTAACAATTTATCACATTATCACATTCCAACAAAGATTGCACATCTTCTGATCCTACGTCACATCTCTCTACTGAATAGATACCATTCTTTACCAGCAGAGCCACATCATCCCCTCTCCCAACCTTCTTATCCCGTTCACAACCACAGAATCTCCTATCTGTTCCTCTGACTATTGAGTACCCTATCACTACCACTCCCTTCTTCTCCTTCTTTCCCTTCTGCACCTGGACCCATGCTCAGTGCCAATAACCTGGACTCCATGGCATTCCCCTGGGAGGTCATCCCCACAACAGTATTGCTCTTCAAAATGGTATACTTATTATTAAGAGTGCTCAGAGGAAATGCACATGGTCAAGGAGAGAACATACAAACTCCTTATAGGCAGTGGTGGGAGTTGAACCCAGGCCACTGAAACTGTAAAGTATTGTGCCAACCACCACGCTATCGTGCTGTTTCACTTATCCATAGAAGCCAAAGGTTATCCAGCTGCTGCTCCAGTTCCCTAAAACGATCTTCAAGGAGCTGCAGCTGCATGCACTTCACACAGATGTAGTTCCCTGAGAGCTCCTAGGTCTCCAACATCCAGCATGAAGAACATACAACTGCCATTAACTACGCTAGGTACAGCAAGACAAAAAAAAAAGGGAACCTTAACCGAAACTTACCCAGGGCTAACTCTCTGTCAAGCTGAAACCTCCTTTGAGCCAAAGCCTGACATTCCTACTCTCACCAATGGCCTACTCCTAACAATGGCCATCCCATTTGTCCCTTCTGTACTTTTATTAAATTCTCTATGCTCTGGTCCCACTGCTGATTGGGCCACCAGAATGAGCCTGAACACTTGCGAAAGTCTCCTTTTAATCAAGCGTCACTCATTTAAACAAAGGTACAGTATTGGCATGAATAATCCAAATAAACTTGCCTTTACAAACAGTAGCATATTCTTCTCAATTGCTGGATAGGACACTATGAATTGACATTTTTAAGAATTATTTACAGTGCACATTGATAAATGCTTGTGCTTTGTCAATTTCTTTCAACTATTTCATGGAAAGGGGTTTCTTCTGACTAAACCACACAATATTATTTTGTCATCCAAAGCTACATTTAGAATCAATCTAAAATTATCAGCATGTTAGTATCAGGGTACTTGCAAATGGCAAGTCCACTCTATCTCTGGATGCATGAAATGAGCACAGACAGTTCACTGCTGGCAACAAGTCTAGGCCTAATATTTTAATGTGGTGTTGAAAAAAATCTAACACATGGTAACTGGAAGAACTTCACAGAAGCTCCATGAATGATTAGTTATTGTCATCATCCCAACATAGTCAGCATGAAGACATTTAGACAACAAGAGAAGTAGTAATGAAAGGAAGCATGACCCATCAACAGACTTATATTTTGTAAAGCTGCACTGATGGAGATTTGGAAATAGTATTCCAACAATGCTTTTTTTCCTGTTGTGGGATAGTTGCACCATAGAGAATAGAACAGATTCAAGAGAGCCAATGCATGTTTCTTTTCCCCCAGTATATTATCTTAGTGCATTAAATACTACAAAGCGTTCAACTCAGACTTTTGGCATGCTGGTCTTCATCAGGGAGGGCACTGAGTATAGAAGTTAGGATATTATTTTCCTGTTTTACAAGATTTTGATAAAGCAGGTTGGAACTTTATTCAAAAGTACAGGGAAATGAAGGGTGATCTTAAAGAGGATTATAAAATCATGAAGGACATAGATGGGATAAATACACACAGTCTTTTTCCCAGGGATGGGGAAATCAAGAACTAGAAGACATAGGTAGGGTGAGAGGAGAAAGATTTAATAGGAACCTAGAGAGGCAACCTTTTCACCTAATAGTTCCTATTAAATCTTTCTCCTCTCACCCTACCTATGTCACAGACACTCTAGGTGGCTGTATGTGAAATAAACCACAGAACTATTTAGAATGCATGTAAGAGGATGTTTACTATAGTGAGGGAGTCTCAGAATAAATGTTCATTTAAACAGAAAAGAGGAGGAATTTCTTTAACCAGATGGTAGTGAAACTGTAGCATTCATTGCCACAGATAGCTGTAGAGGACAAGTCAGTGGGTTTATTTAAAGGAGAGCTTGGTAAATTCTTGATTAGTCAGGGTGTCAGAGGTTATGGGGAGAAGGCAGGAGAATGAGGTTGTAAAAGATTAAAATCAACCATGGTGGCATGGTGGAGCAGACTTTATGGGCCAAAAGGCCTTCTATGACTTGTGGTCCAATGGTTTAACATTTAAATGGCACTTAGACAGGTATATGGATAGGAAAAATTGAGATATGGGCAAATGGTACCAGCCTAAGTGGGACTTATGTTCAGCATGGACAAGTTGGATTGAAGGGCTTCTATTCTCTATGATTCCATCAGAACACTAAAAGCAAAAGTCAAATTGAATTTGGGTGAAGAGGTCACATCAGTTGCAGCAATGCTTCCTACAGCGAGGGAGTCTCAGAATAATGAAACTGCCTTCAGTAGAGCTGAGAATAATTCAAGTAGGACTATAATGATTCGGAATGACTGCAAAGGCCAAATGATAAGACAGTGATGGTAGGCTTGATCATCTTTCTTCTGTTATGAGGGGTGCTTATTCACAGCACATTTGTTCCCTTATATATTGGACACATCCTGAAGATAGGCAAGAATATACAATACGAATTTATATGCTGCCCATGTGTTAATTTTAGCTGAACCTAATATTCCAAGTGTGGTATAACCATGGTTTTATAGAGCTGCAACATTACCTTGTAGTTCTTAAACTCAATCCTCTGACTAATGAAGCCAGCATACCATATGCCTTTGTAACCACCCTATCAACTTGTGTGGCAGCTTTCAGAGACCCATGGACATGGCCCCACAAGTTCTCTTTCACACTTCTAAGAATCCTGCTATTAACTTTGTACTTCATCTTCAAGTCCATTCTTCTAAAGTGTATCACTTCACATTTTTCCAGATGGAACTCAATCAACAACTTCTCTGCCCGGCTTTGCATCCAGGGTATATTCTGTTGTAAACTGCAACAACATACTGCACTATGCACATGTAACACTCGCTTCTTCTAGTGGCTTAATCTGGGGCAGGGGTTCCCAAACTGGGGTGCCCGCACACCCAGGGGGTGCAACAAAGAGTGGCTTGTGTGCTTGAGTGACAAGTCATCGCTCAGCCAGCTGCCAGTGTGCCTTGAGAAGTGGTAATAACGTTTGTCCCAAGCACACTCCAGTCTCCCACTGCCCGAGTCAGCATTGAGGATTCTCATCAGTGTTACCTGGGAGTTACACCTCAGAGTTGAGGAGTCTCATCAATTTACTGTTTACAAATTTTTTCTGAATAAATTAGAATCTAAATGCTCAATTTATATTTGCATTTTATGCACTGAGTTAAAAGCTTTTTTTTAAGTTCAATTAGTTCACCCGCAGTATTGTATGTGGTCCAAAAATTAGAAATTAGACTTAAATATTACTTTTGTAGGGGGTGCAAACATTAATCAAACATTTCCTAGGGATGTGGGGCATAGAAAAGGTTGGGAACCACTGACCTAGGGGGTGATAACCCCCCCCCCCCCCCGTACAGCCAAATTTAAGAAGTCTCGTTTGGGCAGATGCTGCATGATGTGTCCCCTGTTACAAATCAGTGCCACAAAATAACAAACAGTACACACTATGCGATTAAATGATTAAGCTTTATAACTCTTACTTTGACTATATAGTTAGTAGAGAAACAAAATATAAAAGAGAGGGTGTACAATAGTTGGAGCTCGCACTTTTTCAGTAGTCCATCTTCCCCCATCAATTTCCTCCTTTGGACCCCCACTCGGAGTCCACCCCATCCAGCGATCTACCACATTTCTCCATTCGCGTCTTCTCTCTTTATCTCTCCCTCACCTTCGCGCAAAAGCCCGCAAAAACAACTGCTTCCAGAATCACAAGACAGGGCAACAAAATCCTGATTGGCTAACTTGCATCAACAGTCCGGTTATCTCCCCCATAACCCAAGCATTCCTGCTACAGAGAAACCATTACTTCAGCAGTAAACATTACAAAAGAAAGCCATTACATAGCAATGAAACCTTACAGCGCATTACACCAATAACTCCAACCTTCACATCATTTGCAAATGTACTAATCAACTCCTCCACTTCCTCACCCTAGTAGTTTATAATAATCACTAAGAGTAGGGATCGCAGGACAGATCCCTATGGAACACCACCGACCTCCAGGCAGAATATGTTCCATTTACTACCATCCACTTCCTTCTGTGAGCAAGCTATTTCCAAATCCTCTCAACCATATTTCCATGGATTCCATACCTCATGACTTTCTGTATGATCCTTTCATGCAGTTCCTTGTCAAATGCCATACTGAAATCCATATACACCACATCCTTCATCTATTTGTTTCATCTTCTCCTCAAAAAAACTTTATTAGGCTTGGAGGCATGAGCGTCCCTCACAAATGCTTGAAGTTTAGAGAAAATTTACTGAACTAGTACCTGGAATATGCAGCATGTCATTTGGGGAAACATTGGAGGGGTCAACCTTTATACATTGTTTGGAAGAGAGAGAAAGAACTTAAATGAAATCGATAGGCCTAATGGCCTACTTCTGCTCCTATATCTTATGGAAAAAGGTATGGTCCTGAGGGGCCTTTACATGGTGGATGTGGAGAGGATTTTTGCTTTTGTGAGAACAACCCATCACAAACTTTATTCCCAAACTATCAATATTTATCCATCTCATTGACTACTCTTTCAGATTATCTGTTGCTTCAGACAATTACAAAACAAATTTTTACTGCATTAATTCACCATCAAGATCTCTGCAACCTTGGCAAATTTGCTGTTGCATCCCTGAAGTATACTTCTGTAACCTCAAAGATTATTGACTACAACAATGTTCTTAATTTTCCCATATTCAACACTCCAAAATCTTAAGCTCATATATATGTTGCTCTCTTTTCACTAAATTACCCTCTTCTTCACTCACCAAGACTGTTCACTAAATTACATTTGCTCCTTGACCTTTAATACTTCAATTTTAAATTAATCCTCATCTTCTTCAAATATTTGCTTCATGCCTCCTTATTTTGGTAACCTCCTTCAGCTATATAACCTTCCAACTTTGCAATCCTCTACTTTTAGCCTGTTCAGCATTATCCTTCTTTACCCCAAAATTGTTGCAAGGTATTCACCAATTCAAGCTTCTCACTTTCTAACCTTCAAGTTAATTATTAAAACCAGGGGTCCCCAGCCTTTTTTGCACTGCGGACCAGTTTAATATTGCCAATATTCTTGCAGACCGGCCAACTCGGGTGTGGGGGGGGGGGGGCTATTCAAGTAGGGTTGCCAACTTTCTCACTCCCAAATAAGGAACAAAGGTAGCAGTCAAATACAGGGCAGTTGTGTTTACCCCGAGAAAGACTACCATGATCATGAAGCCTTGCGCGGGCACTTGTGTGTGCATGTGTGACGTGTGCATGCGTGATGTGTGCATGCATGTATGTGCTGATTTTTTCTCTACAAATCAGCTTTGCCTTAATCTTCCCGATTCTGTTAAGTGAAACTACACTGTGCATACATTATTTCTACTTTATATAGGCTGTGTCTTTATCGTATCATTCCTGCTTTTTCTATATGTTAGTGTTATTTTAGGTTTTATGAGTTATTTGGTATGATTTGGTAGGTTATTTCAAGTTCAACAGTGCGTGACAGGGAATGAGGAAAGGCACAGCTGACTCATATCGTTTCATATCGCCAAATCATATCCTTTCCTCGCAGCCCGGTAGCACATGCTTTGCAGCCCAGAGGTTGGGGACCACTGATTAAAACCAACTATTAACCAAGTCTTTTGACACCCATCCTAAAGTTCACATCTTTAAACCAGTTACAATATTGTCTGATTAAGTTCGTTTCAGATGTTTTTGGATATTTTACTCTGTGAAACACATTACAAATCTTGATCTGTAAGTTATTCTTTAGGGAATCCTGCACTCCTAAGTCACTTTATACCTCTGATATTTTAATTATCTCACCATTTGGAAAATAGTCCACACCTTTATTCCTTGTACCAAAGTGCATGACCATGCATTTTCCTACATTATATTCCATCTGCCACTTCTGTGTCCATTCCCCCAATCTGTCTAAGTCCTTCTGCAAATTCTGTTTCCTCAGCCCTGTCGTTCCCTCCACCTATCTTCGGATCACCTTCAAATTTGGACACAGAGTCATCAATTCCTTCATCTAAATCATCGACATACAACATATAAAGAAGCCCTAAGTGGGCTCAACCATAAGCTGCCCTAAAAAGCCTTCTCATAGGCATTCTACAAATTTTATCTCTTGGGATCTAGCATCAAATAGATTTTCTCAATCTACCTGGAATTTTGAAGTCCTCCATGATTATAGCAACATTGTCCTTTTTACATGACTTTACTATCTCCCATTGTAATTTGCATCCCACATCCTGGCTACTGTTCAGAAGCCTGTATATAACTCCCAACAAGGTCTTTTATACACTTGCAGTTTCCTAACTCTACCCACAAGGATTCTACATTTTCAGATCCTGTGTCATCTCTTTCTAAGGATTTGACTTCATTTTACCAACAGAGCCAACCCAAACCCATCTGCCTACCTACCTGTCCTTTTGATACAATGTGTATCCTTGGATGTTAATCTCCCAACTATGATCTTCCTTCAGCCATGACCCACTGCTAATCTCTAACTGTACAACAATTTCATCAATCTTATTCGGTATACTGTGTGCATTCAAATATATCATCATCATCATTCTTTTTGACTTTGGCTTCCTCGTACACTTTAATTCATTCCACTGATAGTAATTTTGCCCTATTATTTGCCTGTCCATCCTCACTGTACATTGTATCTACTTGTATACCAACTACCTCAGCCCTATCACTCCGGTTCCCATCCCCAGCCAAATTAGTATAAACTTTCCCTCACAGCTGCAGTAAACCCATCCACAAGAATATTAGTCCCCCTCAGGCTCAGGTGTAACCCGTCCTTTTCACACAGGTCATACTTTCCCCAGAATAGATCTCAGTGATCCAGAAATCACACCAACAATGGCCACACTGCTTACACATCCTTCTTATTGTCCACATGCTGATATCTGACCACAGAGAAGTTGAAAGCTCCTCAGCTGTTTTTTCAAACTTGCTCTGCATCACTAATGAATGACCTCTCATGCTGATTTCAGCTCACCAATAAAATGACATTATAAAACGCAAGTGGTTATGTTTGCTGCTTTAGTACCATGGACAGCTCAGATTGAAGGCTGTGGTGTCTCTTCTTTGAAACAGCTAAATTTCTCAGTATATTTCTCATTATAAATTCTGGCTGCAAAAGCCATGGATCTGGCAGAGGATTCTGGCATCTTCCCCCTTCCTTTCCATTCCCGATGAAGATTCGTGGCAGAAAACATCCACTGTTTATTCATTTCTATAGATGCTGCCTGCCGGCACATTTTGTATGTGTTGTACTGGCTGCAAAATATCTGAGAAGGAAGAGCAAATTCTGGCAGGACCTTACTTGTCTTGAAAAGTCTCAAAAGGTCTTGGTATTTCACTAGCTTATTACAAATAATTTCTTTATAAGAAGAAATTTGGGACAGTAATGAATGCTAGTAACTAAATTGTTGCCTTATCTGTAACATATTGTACCGTCCCCTTTATGTCTGCTTCCAAAAACATTGATTAATCAAGAGGAATGTTCTTCAACACTTATGTGTCCTAGTTTACACAAGTAGAAGTATATTATAACAGTTGTTTAGATTACTGTTGGAGAGAAGCTATTAATAATGATCCTGCTTACTTTATCATTCAATCACTTGTCTTCTATCCCATAACATTTATTTCTCTCCAGTCTTTTCCACATATTCCCAATTTCTCTATATTTGCTAATAAAAAACAGATGCATGATTACTTGTTTTCTATTTAAATGTAAACTCAAAACATTGAAAGAATAACACATCAAACATGAGGAAATCTGCAGATACTGGAAATTCAAACAACATACACAAAATGCTGGTGGAACACAGCAGGCCAGGCAGCATCTATAGGGAGAAGCACTGACGACATTTCAGGTCGAGACCCTTTGTCAAGAATAACACATGTTCACCTACAATAGATGCTTCCTAATTTCCTGCACCTCTCCAGATAGTAGGATTTATTATCACCTGTTTGATATGCTAACAACTTCTTATAGGTTAGTGTAAAAGGTCTTCATGGTAGGCAAGGGTGTGCCAAAGAGCCTGTATCTTGCTGGTTAATTGACCTCAATTCAGATGTTGACTAGCCAAAATGAATTCTCTGATAACTGTTTAAAAACTTTTATACCATATCACTTTTCAGGACCATATCTGGAATGGCAGTATCTGATGAAGGATACAATTCATTGTCTTTTATGGCAGGGATACTAATTCAAGAC
The DNA here is from genome assembly GCF_030144855.1 of Hypanus sabinus. Classification (NCBI taxonomy): domain Eukaryota; kingdom Metazoa; phylum Chordata; class Chondrichthyes; order Myliobatiformes; family Dasyatidae; genus Hypanus; species Hypanus sabinus. The sequence goes on from NC_082707.1 coordinate 194,425,280, forward strand.
TTAGCATCTTAAACAGAAGAAGTGTATCCAATCATATCTGTACCCTTATAGGGCAGCCTCTTCCTCATAATAACAATGTTAATTCATTGTGACTTTAGTAAGTGTAGGGCTCTCAGTACCATTAACTGTGGTGTTAACTGTTCAGGCTAACAAAATGGCTTCTCTGGAACATTACTTAATGCTATAATGGGTTTCTGTAGCTGGAATGTTTGGGTTATAACTGCAGATAAGGGGGGAACTAACCAATGGAGAATTGTTATGCTATCTTGTATGTGTGAGCTGAGTGGGAGTTTGCGATCTTTTTCAGGGAGGCAAGCGAGAAGGACAGACATGTGAGGAGTAAACAGCGGTTCCAGGGCGGCAGATACTGGACTTCGGCGATTTGGACGCTGGCCGAAGGTTTGGAAGGTCGTTGTGGATGGAACCGGAGGCGTGAGCTCCAACATATTAAAATATTATGTGCACAATCTGATGAACTTACTTATTTGGCACCTTTAGGTTATCTGTTTCTACTAACCCATCACTAAGAAATAACTATAAAGCTGTAATTATTTACTGGCCTTTGGTGTATTGTCTGATATTTGTGTTGCGAGCGTGTACTGGGGGAGGGGGGTACTACACTGTATTTACACTGAAGTATTGCACTGTTGGCAGTTCACCCTAGGCGAATGGGGGTAAATTGGGGGCACAGATGCTACATAGCAACATAAAAACAGAATATTAACAATAAATACTGCAGTTCATCAGTACTATCATTAAGTTAATTTCACTGTATACTGCTAGCTTATCTTACTTAGGAAGTAGAGAAAATTAGGTTGTTGTTCAATCCCAAAGAGAGGAATTTGTAGAATGCCTACAAGATGGCTTTTTAAAGCAGCTAGTGGTTGAGCTCACTAGAAAAGACCCAATTCTGGATTGGATGTTGCGTTATGAACCAGATTTGATTAGGGAGCTTAAGATGAAGAAACCCTTTGGAAGCAGTGATCATAATATGAGAGAATTCACCCCACAGCTTGAGAGGGAAAAGCTAAAATTTGATGTATTGGTATTATAGTTGATTAAAAGCACCTACAGAAACATGAGAAATCATGCTGACAAAGTCAGTCAAAAATCAATGTAAAAGCAAAAGAAAGATTAAAATTTAGCAAAAAATCATGGGAAACTTTTCAAAACCAACAAAAAGCAACTCAAGAAAGCAATAAGGAGAGAAAAGATGAAATATGACAGTAAACTAGTCGATAATATAAAAGAAGATACCAGAAGATATTTTTAAGATATACAAAGAATAAAGAGGACATTAGACCATTGGAAAATAACACTGGAGAGATAGAAATGGTGAACAAAGAAATAGCAGACAAACTAAATTTTGCATTAGTATTTTTATTAGCATTTTGTATTTTGCATTAGTTTTCACTGTGGAAGATGCCAGCATCATGCAAAAAAATTCAGAAGTGCCAAAGTGCAATGAGTGTAGTCACTATCACTAAGGAGAAGGTGCTTTAGAAGCTGAAAGGACTGACAGAAAATAAGTCATATGGACCAAATGGACTACATCCCAGGGTTCTGAAAGAGGTAGATGAAGAGACAGTGGAGACAGTCTGGTTGAAAGTCAGAAACAGGAAGGGAGCTTCCGATTGGAAGTATTCCGTAGATGATGCAATAGAGACACTGAGGAGCAAATCAGGAGGCAAATTTTTAGAAAGGTGCAAAAATAACAGGCTTGGTATTTTGGGTGACTTCAATTTCCCTAATATAGATCAGCACCTCCTTAGTGCAAAATGCTTAGATACGGCAGAATTTGTTAGGTATGTGCAGGAAGGATCCTGACACAATATGTGGACAGACTGACTAGAGAAGGAGCTATATTGGATCTGGTACTAAGCAATGAACTTAGTCAAATGACAGATCTCTCCATGGGTGAGCATTTTTGAGACAATGACTACAATTCCCAGGCCTTTACTATAGCTTTGCACAATAATAGGAGCAGGCAGCATAGGTATAAGGGGAGGGCAAAATTGGGAATCGATGAACTCAGGGAAATGCACAACAGAAATGTGGAGGATATTTAAGAAGCACTTGCATAAGGTTCAGAATAATTTTGTCCCATTGAGGCAGAGAACGGATGGTAGAGTGAAGGAACAATGGCTAACAAGAGATGTGGACCATCTAGTCTAGAGGAAGAAAAAAGCACACTTAAGATTTAGGAAGTGAGGATCAGACAAGATTCTGGAGAGTTAAAAGCTAATCAGGAACAGCATTTGAAAGGAGAGCTAGAAAAAGGGTATGAGAAGGCCTTGGCGAGTAGGATTAAGGAAAACCCTAAGGTGTTCTACACATATGTGAGACCAGGACATTGAATAGAGTGAGGGTAGAACTGATCAGAGATAGAACAGGAAAAGTGCCTGGAGTTGACAGAGGTAGGGGTGGTCCTTAATGAATATTTTGCTTCAATATTCACCAGTTAGAGGGACCTTGACAAATGTGCAAACTGTGTAAAACAAGTTGTTATGTTAGAACATGTCAACGTTAAGAAGGAGGATATGCTATCAAGAGAATAAATTGCTGTTGCTGAACCCTTGGCAAAGAACTTTGCATCCTCACTGGCTACAGGTGTAGTATCAGAAGACTGGAGGGTGGCAAATGTTATTAATTTGTTCAAAAAAGGTAATAGGGATAACACTGGGAATGATAGACCAGCAATTATTACATCTTATGGTGTGCTGACCTTTAATAGTCAAGTGACTGAGTTCAAGAGCCACAAGGTAACGTAGCAGCTCTATATAATTCTCTTAGACCACACTTGAAATAGTGTGTTCAGTTCCAGGTACCTCATTATAGAAAAGGTGTGAAACATTTAGAGAGATCACAAAGGAGATCTACCAGGATTTTACCTGGATTAGAGAGCATGTCTCATGAGGATAGGTTAAGCAAGCTGGAGCTTCTTTCTTTGAAGCAAAGGATAGATGACTTGATGGAAGTGTACAAAGTGAGAAGAGGCATAGATAGACAGAACAGCCAGACATTTTTCTCAGGGTGGAAATGGCTAATACAAAGGACCTTTTGCACTGCTCCAAACATGAGATCAGGTCAATCAATCCAGAAGCTGATGAAGATAGAGAAAACAGTGTCCACAAACATCTCTTCTTCCCAGAAACCCCAAGGAACAGCAAATATCAGACAGTATCTTCTTTCTTAGCCCACTGCACCACTTTCCCAGTCCAAAGGTAATGCAAAAGTTTTCAGTGGAAATGCTCTTTTGTATGCATGAACTAGCAATTCTTGATCATGTAACAAAATACTGTAGTTACCAGTGTTTCCCAAGCTGTTTACCATAGTTAGCATATTTGTGATTTTATAATATTAGTTGCATATGTACCCAAAAATATGCAAAGAAATTCTCATCAACTAAGTGATTTAGAATCACTATTCTAAATAGTTCTTGCTGTATTCTGTAGCTTACTGAAAGAAGTGACACAAGCGGACAGAGTAATACAAAAGGCATTTGATATACTTGCTTTTATAGCTTGAAACACTGAGTACACAGACTCCCCAAGTAATGGATAAACTGATTTACGGAAATCCAAATTAAATTCTCCCATACTTTAAAGCACATTACAACAGATAATAGGTGCAGGAGTAGGCTATTTGGCCCTTCAAGCCAGCACCACCATTCAATGAGATCATGGGTGATCATACACAATCAGTACCCCGTTCCTGCCTTCTCCCCATATCCCTTGACTCTGCTATCTTTAAGAGCTCTATCTAACTCTTTCTTGAAAGCATCCAGAGAATTGGCCTCCACTGCCTTCTGAGGCAGAGCATTCCATAGATCCACAACTCCCTGGGTGAAAAAGTTTCTCCTGAACTCTATTCTAAATGGCCTACCCCTTATTCTTAAACTGTGGCCTCTGATTCTGGACTCTCCCAACATCGGGAACATGTTTCCTGCCTCTAGTGTGTCCAATCCCTTAATAATCTTATATGTTTCAATCAGATCTCCTCTCATCCTTCTAAATTCCAGTGTATACAAGCCCAGTTGCTACATATGACAGTCCCGCCATCCTGGGAATCAACCTCGCGAACCTACGCTACACTCCTTCAAAAGCAAGAATGTCCTTCCTCAAATTTGGAGACCAAAAGTGAACACAATACTCGAGGTGTGGTCTCACCAGGGTCCTGTACAACTGCTGAAGGAACCCTTTGCTCTTATACTCAACTCCCCTTGTTATGAAGGCCAACATGCCATTAGCTTTCTTCACTGCCTATTGTACCTGCATGCTTACTCTCAATGACTGATGAACAACGACACCTAGATCTCGTTGTACTTCCCCTTTTCCTAACTTGACAGCATTCAGATAGTAATCTACCTTCATGTTCTTGCCACCAAAGTGGATAACCTCACATTTATTCACATTAAACGGTATCTGCCATGCATCTGCCCACTCACCCAACCTGTCCAAGTCACCCTGCATTCTTCTAACATCCTCCTCATATTTCACACTGCCACTCAGCTTTGTGTCATCTGCAAATTGGTTGATGTTACTTTTAATCCCTTCATCTAAATCATTAATGTATATCGTAAATAGCTACAGTCCCAGCACCGAGCCTTGCGGTACCCCACTCGTCACTGCCTGCCATTTTGAAAAGGACCCGTTAATCCCTACTCTTTGTTTCATGTCTCCCAACCAATTTTCTATCAATGTTAGTACCCTACCCCCCAATACCATGTGCTCTAATTTTGCCCACTAATCTCCTATGTGGGACCTTATCAAAGGCTTTCTGAAAGTCCAGGTACACTACATCCACTGGCTCTCCCTTGTCCATTTTCATAGTTACATCCTCAAAAAATTCCAGAAGATTAGTCAAGCATGATTTTCCTTTCGTAAATTCATGCTGACTCAGACCAATCCTGTTACTGGTTTCCAGATGTGCGCTATTTCATCTTTTATAATTGACTCCAGCATCTTCCCCACCATTGATGTCAGGCTAACTGGTCTATAATTCCCTGTTTTCTCTCTCCCTCCTTTCTTAAAAAGTGGGATAACATTCCCTCCAATCCTCAGGAACTGATCCTGAATCTATAGAACATTGGAAAATGATTACCAATGCTTCCATGTGACAAGATGACAAAAAAAATGGTAAAATCTTTGACGGTATTCATTAATGACTGGATACAGTATATATTCCATTAATTTAATTATAGTTAGCATTACGATGAATATTTAATGAAATGAAAGAATTAAAAGAATTAAAAGAACTGTATAGTGAAATGAGTGGAAAGCGGCTATAATAATGGATGTTTCTGACACGGAAAAATTAGCTATTGAACTTAAGATCTATTTGCTGCTGTGAGGAATTTCCAATACCAGAAGGGACATGGAAAATGGATACATTTCTCTAATAATGCAGAACTGCATTGTTTTCTCTGACAATGTGATATCAGAGAGTTGTAACAAATCTTAAGGCATTCCTTAGTAATATTTTGTAGGTAAGATCATATTTAGAATCAGAATCGGGGTTGATATCACTGGCATATGTCTTAAAAGTTGTTGTTTTGCGATAATAAGTAAATATGTAAAAAATATATTAGCTAAGTAGTACAAAAAGAGAAATCAAAGAAAATAGTGAGGTAGTGTACATGGGTTCATTGTCTGTTCAGAAATCTGATGGTGGAGAGGAAGAAACTCTTCCTAAAATATTGAGATGTCTTCAGCCTCCAGTACCTCCTCCTTGATGGTAGCAGTGAGAAGAGGTCATGTCCTGGTGATCGGGAAACCTTAATGATGGATGTTGTCTTCTTAAGGCATTGCCTTTAGAAGACGTCCTCAACACTGGGGAGGCTAGTGCCCCCCATGATGGAGATGGCATAGTTTACAACCCTCTACAACTTTTTTTGATCTTGTGTAGAGGCCTCTCCATATCAGACATTACACAACCAGTTAAAATGCTCTCCACAGTACGGCTGTAGAAATTTGCTAGTCTTTGGTGACATACCAAATCTTCTCAAGCTAATGAAATATAGCTGCAGTCATGCCTTCTTTATAATTGCATCAATATGTTGGGCCCAGGATAGATCCTCAGAGATACTGACACCCAGGAACTTGTAACTGCTTACTCTTTCCACTGATGATCACTCAATGAGAACCGGTGTCAGTTTCTTTGATTTCCCCTTCCTGGAGTCCTCCATCTATTCCTCGTCTTACTGAAGCTGAATGCAAGGTCGTTGTTGCAACAACCAGATGATCCATTTCACTCCTGTATGCCTCCTCATCACCATCTGAAATTCTGTCGGCAAATTTATAGATAGTGTTTGAACTGTGCCTATCCACATACATGTGTGTAGAAAGAGTAGAGTAATGGGCTAAGCACATGCCCTTGAGGTGCACTGGGGTTGATTGTCAGCAAGATCTTATTTCCAAACCACACTAACTGTGGTCACTCAATGAGTACGTAAAGGATCCAGTTGCTGAGGGAGGTACAAAGGCCCAGGGTTTGGAGCTTCTTCATTAGGGTATAATGGTGTTGAACACTGAGCTGTAGTCAATAAACAGCAGCTTGACATAAATATTGCTATTGCCCAGGTGATCCAAGGCTGAGTGGAGAGCCAGTGAGATTGCATTCACTGTAGACCTATTGTTGTGAAAGGCAAATTGCAGCAGGTCTAGGTCCTTACTTAAGCAGGAGTTGATTCTGACCATGCCTAACCTCTCAATGCACGTCATCAGGCTAGATGTAAGTACAACTGAGTGATATTCATTAAGGCAGCTCACCCTGATCTTCTTGGGCACTGGTATGACTGTCACCATTTTGAAACGTGGGAAACACCAACTGCAGCAGTGAAAGACTGAAGATGTCCTTGAACATGCCAGCCAGTTGGTTTGGCACAAGTTTTCAGTGCTGTATCAAGTTCACCATCAAGGCCTGACACCTGGTGAGGGTTCACCCTCTTGAAAGACGTTCTGACGTCGGCCTCCAAGACAGAGATCATAGGATGATCAGATGCTGCGGAGATTTGCAGATGTGTAGCTTTATTCTCCTTTTCAAAGTGTGCATAAGAGGCTTTGAGCTCATTTGGGAGTGAAGCATCACAGTCATTCACAATACTAGGTTTTGCCTTGGAGAAAGTAATGGCCTGCAAACCCTGCTGGAGCTGGCATACATCAAATTCCATCTCTAGATTCAAATGGAATTGTTTTTACTCTTAAAATGTATTAATCTTGTTAAGATTTTTCATCTTTTATATTCATTTTGCATTTAACTAATAAAATTATTTTATCAAGTATACTATCAGAATCCAAGTCATACATTATCAAAACAAAATTTTACCACAGTTAGATAATGACAAAAATATTTTCCTTAAATATGTTACTTACGTTTCATACATCGGTTTGTACTTCGGCTCACAGTCCATCCAGGGCAGCATTTTTTTCCACAAACATTAGGCCTATAAGGAAAATCACATTTGTAAATTATAAAATTCTTCTTCACAAAGATTTATTTATTTTAGTTATTTTAAGTAGGAATGTTCATTTTAAATCACAATCAATGCCTCAGTATACCTCTAAATCTAGCTGAGCAAGCCTACCAGGTCTACATTGCAAGCCTAGTTACTGTTCTGTATGATATTAAATTATTTTAGATGGGATGATGGTTAGGGAAATAAAATCGGAAATATAAAAAAGCTAGATAAGCTACCAGTCCTATATGCCATTCTGGTCATTTTGTTACTATGACGCAGCCAAAGACCAAATGGTTGCAAATACTCATTGTCAATATATGTCATTGTGCCTGCATTTGCACAAAGTCAGAGTAATTGAAAATTAGAGATGAAAAAATCCCCAGAAAAGTACTATTTCTGCTATTTGTATTGAACTTCGTAGCCATTTTGCCCCAGCTTAACATTCAAACGGCTAACTAATTCAAGCTACCTTATTAAAGAACATTCTCCTTTGACCAGTCCTCATATCTCAGACAATGCATCACGAAGGAAATTTCAATTTATTGTAGAAATGAACAAGCAATAATAAAGGCAAACACGAGGAAATCTACAGATGCTGGAAATTCAAGCAACACACACAAAATGCTGGTGCAAAGCAGCAGGCCAGGCAGCATCTATAGGGAGAAGCACTGCCGATGTTTCAGTCCTGACAGAGGATCTCGGCCCGAAACGTCAACAGCGCTTCTCCCTATAGATGCTGCCTGGGCTGCTGCGTTCCACCAGCATTTTGTGTGTGAAGCAATAATGTTAGGCTGCATCAATTAATTCTTTATTAGTCAGCAAGTTATTTTATCCTGGGCCACTTATTACTTAATACTCCCTGGACTCCCCCTTGTGAATTCAATTATCCCTCTTAAACTTTCCTAGGGCTGAGCCACAGAATAAGGAATTAAAAGAAACAAAAACATAAATGTGTAAGTCAGATCCAGAATTTTTTTTTAAAAATTGTCAATTATACATGCTAATTTTAAATGAGAACAAATGAATTCTTCATTATTTTCATTTTGGTAGCCTAAGCATAATTGAGTTATTCATACTCAATTTCATTTGCATTCTAAGAGCATATGAAACAGGAATAACAAACATCAAACAACAAAAATTAAGAGTAAAATTTCTACTGTTTACTTGCACTGTCAGAAAGAATGAGGAATCAGTGTGAGATGCATAACAAGTGGAAAATAACTACTGGAAAAGAAAGAATGTTAAAGAATAGAATCAGAATCAGGATTATTATCACTCTGAAATTTGTCACTGTGGCAGCAATACAAGGAAAAACATTAAATATTGCTATAAGTTACATTAAATAGTGCAAATGAGGAATAGCAAAGTAGTGTTTATGAGTTTGTACACCATTCAGAAATCTGTTGACAGAAGGGGGGAAAAAATCTGTTCCTCAAACTCTGAGTGTGGGTCTTCAGTTTCCTCTTCTATTTCCCTTGTGGTAGTAACAAGAAGAGGCAGGTCCCAGATGGTGAGGGTACTTAATGATAGATGCTATCTTCTTGAGGCACCGCCTTTTCAAGATGATAGAAGGGGAATATAAATCAACTATGTGGACGCAGCCAGCTGGCTAGTGGTGTAGTGGCATCAGCATTAGACTTTGGAGTGAAGGCTTCCTCGTTCAAATCCAGCCGGCTCCCTTGCATGCTTTCCATCTGTGCTGGGTTGAGTGTTGAGCTAGCAACTCGGCCTTGTAAAAACAAGAAAGCCTGCTTAAAAAAAATGCCGTCACAATGGTGTCCTGATTACTTCACTTGGAGTTAAGGGCTTTTCTCTTCTTCATGTGGACACAGCATGGCAGATCATGAAACCATCATACCCTTGATGCACCTTGCCACGTCAGTAAAGCAGCACATAATTAATTTCCTCTTCCACCCTAGGCATTCACTCTTCTCCCCCCTTCCATCAGGGCAGAAGATCTATAATACCTATAAAAAGTATTCAGCCCCTTTGGAAGTTTTCATGTTTTATTGTTTTAAAGCATTAATTTAAAAGTATGGATTTAATTTGATACTTTTATGTCAAAGTGAAAACAGATCTCTACAAAGTGATCTAAATTAATTACAAAATAGTTGATTGCATAACTAGTCACCCCCTTTAATACAACACACTAAATCATCACTGATGCAGCCATTTGGTTTTAGAAGTCACAGAATTAGTTAAATAGAGATTTGTTTTTGGAGACCTTTGTGTAGTCAAGGTGCTTCAATGGATAGTAGTAAAAATGCACCTGTATCTGGAAAGTCCAATTGTTGGTGAGTTGGTATCTTGGCGAAAACTACACCATAAAGACAAAAGAACACTCCATGCAACTCTGTGAAAGGTTATTAATAAGCTCAAGTCAGGAGATCAATACAAGCCATTTTCCAAGTCACTGAATATGCCTTGGAGTATTCAGTCAATCATCTAGAAATGGTAAGAATATGGCACAACTTCAAATCTGCCTAGAGAAGGTCATTCTCAAGAACTGAGTAACTGTGTGAGAAGGGGATTAGTAAGGTAGGCCACCAAGGGACTTATGACAACTCTGGAGGAGTTACAAGCTTCAATGGCTGAGAAGGGAGAGACTGTGCATACAACTGTGCCCAGATGCTTTACCAGTCCCAGCCGTATGGGAGAGTGGCAAAGACTGTTGAAAAAAAAAACTCACATGAAATCTCAACTAGAGTTCACCAGAAGTCATGTGAGAGACTCTGAAGTCAGCTGGAAGGAGGTTCTCTGGTCTGATGAAACCAAAATTGAGTATTTTTGGCCATCAGACTAAACTCTATGTTTGGCGTAAGCCAATCACCACACATCATCAAGAACACAACATCCCTACCATTAAACATAGTGGTGGCTGCATCAGGCTGTGGAAATGTTTCACTGCAGTCAGCCCTGGAAGGATTGTGAAGGTAGAGGGTAAAATGAATGCAGCAAATTACAGGTAAATCCTGGAGGAAAACCTGATGCAGTCTGCAAGAGTAACTGCAACTTGGGAGAAAATATGTTTTCCAGCAAGACAATAACCCCAAGCATAAAGACAAAGCTACACAGGAATGGCTTAAAAACAACAAAGTTAATATCCTGGTGTGGCCAAGTCATGAGTCCAGACCTCAATCCAATTGAGAATTTATGGCTGGACTTGAAAATGACTGTTCGTGTACGATCCCCATGCAATCTGACAGAACTTGAGCAGTTTTGTAAAGAAGAATAGGGAAAAATTGCAGTGTCCAGATTTGCACAGCTGATAGAGACTTATCCACACAGAATCAAGGCTGTAACTGCTGCCAAAGGTGCATCTACTAAATACTGACTCGAAGGGGGTGAATACAAATGCAATCAATTATTGTGTGTCTTATATTTGTAATTAATTTAGATCATTTTATAGAAATCTGTTTTCACTTCAACATGAAAGTCTTTTTCTGATAGATGTCAAAAAAGCCAAATTAAATCCACTGTGATTCAATGTTGTAAAACTATAAAACATGAAAACTTCCAAGGGGAGTGAATACTTCTTAAAGGCACTGTAATGTCTGAAAACATGTGCAGGCTCAAGATCAGCTTCTATTCTGTTGTTATGAATACTGAATATTTCCCTAATATGATAAAATAGACTTCCAACTTCAACATCTACCTCCTTGCAAACTTGCACCTTATTGTCTGCGTGCATTGCATTTTCTCTATTGCTGTTACACTTTATTCTGCATTTTGTTATTGCGTTCCATTGTACTATCTCAAATGCACAATTATTATTAAACAATTTGTATGGTTTTAATTGTATCCTACATTTCACATGTGACGATTATAAAAAAATACTAATTTTATTCCTCTCTATTAAAACCATCCTTTTCTCTAATAAAAGCAAAAAATGCTGGAGATAATCATAAAGTCTGAATCTGTAGAGGAAGAGACAATAGCTACATTTCTGGACAAAAATACTCAATCCCCTTTCCATTGGAACATAGATAGATGCCATAGGAGACTAAAAATAGCCTTATAGCCTTGAAGTTATTTCAAAGATTTGAACATTCAGCAATTCATTATATTTAAAAGATGGGAGTGAGACATCATAAATCAACACTCATAAGGTGTAGTTCCTTCCAGAGTGTTGTTGGCTACTGAGTTACAGAATTTCAGTTCTAAGGTGAGGAACCAAAATAAATTATTGAGTCAGGATAGTATGTTTCTTTAAAGGAAAGCTGTAGTAGTGGTGTCTCCTTGAATTGCTTGGTGGTAATGGTCATGTGTGCAGAGTAGCCAGCAACTCCAGTGCAGTTTATAACAATGGTGCACACTACAGCTACTATAGTCAGTTTGTGGTGGAATAGATGTTTAAGACAGTGCATGAGATGCCACAAGCGGGTTGCTTTGTCTAGTATGGTGCAAAACGTCTGAGTGTTGTTGGCAGTGCACTCATCTTGAAAGTAAACTGTATTCCATCACTCTATGGGCAGACAATTGATGTCAAAAATTGAGTCACCTGAATCAGCTTCTATCCTGTTCTTATAGCCACATAATTTAGGTGGCTGATACAATTAAGTTTTCAGTAAATGGTAGGCCCCTTATGATAAGGGATACATGGTGATTCAAAACACTTGAACATCAAAGACTAGTGTTCCCTCAATCTCTCTGAAGATTACCTTTATATAACTACAGATATAAGATTTCAAACACTAGAATCTGGAGCAAAAAAAAAGCAAACCATTGAAAGAAGTCAGCAGGTCCTAAAGCATCTGTAGAGGGAAATGAGCATAGAAACTTTCAGCACATTACAGGCCCTTTGGCCCACAATGTTATGCCAACCATACTCCAGAGACTGCCTAGAATTTCCCAAGTGCATAGCCCTCTATTTTTCTAAGCTCCATGTACCTATCTAAGAGGTTCTTAAAAGACCCTATTGTATCTGCTTCCAGCACTCCCACCATCATCACCAGCAGTGCATTCCATGCACCCACCACTCTCCTGTGTGAAAAATTTACCCCTGACATCCCCTCGGTACCTATTTCCAAGCATCTTAAAACTATGCACCATCACGTTAGCCATTTCAGCCCTGGAAAAAAGCCTCTGCTATCCACATAATCAATGACCCTCAATATCTTATACACCTCTCATCCTCCGTCACTCCAAAGAGAAAGGCCACGTACACTCAATCTATTCTCATAATGTATGCCCTCCAATCCAGGCAACATCCTTGTAAATCTCCTCACACTCTCTCTAGTATCCACATCCTTCCTGTAGTGAGGTGACCAGAACTGAACAGAGTACTCCAAGTGGGGTCTGACCAAAGTCTTATATAGCTGTAACATTACCTCATGGCTCATTAACCCCACAGTTGATGAAGGCCAACACACCATATGCCTTCTTAATAACACTATCAACCTGCACAGCAGCTTTGAGTGTCCTATTGACACAGACCCCAAGATCTCTCACATCTTCCACACTGCCAAGAGTCTTACCACTTATATTATTTTCTGTCTTCAAATTGGACCTACCAAAATGAACCACTTTACACTTATCTGGGTTGAAGACCATCTGCCACTTTTCAGCCCAGTTCTGCATCCTATCGTTGTCTCGCTGTAACTTCTGACAAACCTCCAGACTATCCACAACACCCCCAACCTTTGTGTCACCAGCAAACTTACTAACCCACCCTTCCACTTCTTCATCTAGGTCATTTATAAAAATCACAAAGAGGAGGGGTTCCAGAACAGATCCCTGCAGAACACCATTGGTCACCAACCCTTTGTCTTCTGTTGGCAAGCCAATTCTGGATCCACAAAGCAAGGTCTCCTGGGATCCCATGCCTCCTTACTTTCTGAAGAAGCTTTCCATGGGGAACCTTATCAAATACCTTACTGAAATCCATATACATAAATGGATAGTCAATGTTTTGGGTCAAGATCCTTCCTGTCTGAAAGATAGAGGGGAGATAGCCATTATTACAAGGTGAGGGGTTAGCAAGAGCCGGCAAGCAAGAAGATAACAATAAGAAAAAGATATTTAAAACTGCAATGCACTGGGACACTGGAAGGATGGGTGAACAGGTAAGAATGTGGTAAACCAATGTTACAAGTTTTCAAAAGGTACCCAAAAGACTGCATTGGTCAGCAGGTAATAATGACATTCAAAGCTAGATAAGTTCAGCTTGGCGACCTTCTGACTGAGTTTATGCAGTCAAAAACTCAGCTCCAGTAAAATGGATCAACAAAAAGAGAATAATGGGGAGAGAAATCAACAGCTACCTTTTAGAAGAACTGAAGTCTGCAGAAGGATGGGGGAGTGAGAATATATACATAAAACAGAGATTCAAAGATCACTGTAGCTCATCCTATTTTAAGAAAAATCCTGTTGCACACAAATTAGATGACTAATTCAGATACAGGTTATACAATCCAAGCATTAGTAGTTTTGCTTTGTAAATGATTTCAATTTCCCCCAGTATTCCTTAAAGTAGCAATAAATGTTAGAAAGGTTTTTTTTTTGCTTTAAAATGACGGACTGTTTTTCCTGGTGCCCCGCTGAAGATGTGAGAATCTCGAAGTGAAACAGACTTTAACTTACCTCTGAGTTTTCCTTTACCCCTCTTTGGAAGTGGGCTTTGAAATGGCTTCAACCGTCCCGCACGAGACCGGTTTGAAAGCGGCGCGCAACACGCGCCCTGTCCCAAATTACCGTCTGCGTTTCGATAACACCTTTAATTATCCCAATTTCATTCCTTTCAAAATGCACCGACCTTCATCGTGTTTTTTTTTAAATCAATGATCATTACTATTTCTGCCCGTGGACGCTGTTTTATCGTGTAGGTACGATTGAACTGGAAACTTACCGGAGGATTACTCAAGTAACGCAGAATGATAAAACAGATATCTTAGTTCGAGTAACAGGGGCGCGATTAAATATAATGGACCGTGATACTGATGTGTATTTTTACCCCTTACTGTTCTAGGGGAGATAAATGTTTCTGTCTTTTAAATATGGTTCGTTCCGGAGGGGACCTAAACTAAACTTCAGGTGTACCGGTTTTGGACCTGTAATGCAACTTTATTATAGTTAGGGGGGAAAAAAACTCATATCAAATCAACAACCTTCTCCCTCAAAGAGTAACAAGCTATTTAGTGGCTGTACATAGCTCAGTGTTTCTTTACTAAAACATGTGACTTAATTATTTTAAAAAACACCAACACAAGAGCATCTGCAGATACTGGAAATCCTGAGTAACACACACAATGCAGAGGAACTCAGCAGGGCAGGCTGCATTCGATTTGTTCACCCTTGCTTTTCTATCCTGACACTGGCAGCACCAGAGATCTTTTCTTGCTGGTGCTACAGTGGGGCTGAATTATTCAGTGATGTTGCTGAGGGATGGTATGGTAATATGTATTCAGAAGGCCAGCCGCATGGCTTTCAAAAGTCAGTTTCAAGCATTATGTGCCTACTATAAATGCCTCTGTTGATTCACAAGCAACCGCAATTGACAGACATAATATAGAAGCGAACTGTGACAGTGTCAACAGCATCAGAGAAAACCCGGGCTACACAGAGCATAAACAAACAAACCAACAGAGCAACTGACCCACAGCGCACAACATGAATCACACACCAATCCTGCAATCAGCGTCAAATGCGTGCTTGTCAACTGTAAAACACAACACTAGCCCACAACATCCACTGCTATTCATATTACATAGACAGACAATGCCAAAAGATACATTGTTATTAAAGTCAAATAAGGCAAATGACAGATGCAAGACCTTAACAGGAGTTGGACAAATCGTGCTCTGACCATGTAATACCTCAATTTTGCTACTGAATTTAAAACAAAAGTCAACAGAATCACCACTTGGAAGTCTAAGCAAAACCAGTAGGCTTAATAGCAGTAAATGTAATGTTATACTCACAATTTTCTTGGACAATCTTTGCATGTCCTTTATCAAGCGTATTTCCCAATCTTGAACCATCTTGTTTTCTCAATCTGAATTCAGCCCATGCCTCCACAGCAAACTTATGAACTGCACCTACATGGTGGGTTTAGAAAGCTGTTGTAGCTTTCCACCAGTTGCGGTAACTAGTGACAGTGAAGGTAGACTCAGAATGGAACCCATGTCCTCCACACAGGAAATGCCTGCATGTGAAGCAGAATGTAGTATCTTTCATGATCGAATATTCCAGCCAGGAGTACAGGTCAAACCAGCCACAAATAAAACTCCTTTGCTGATTGCCAAACTGTTTCAAAGGGTACTTTTTCAATGCTGGCCAATGGGGTCCTTCCTTGGGCTGCTGGCTAACATCGCTACCAGTATTCCCACTAGCACTAGCAGCAGCTATATCCATGTTCCCTTCCGAATCCCGCACCATTTCTTGTTCCTCTACTTTGCCCTCACACTCCTTCAATGAACTGCTGTCGTCCTCATCCCCACTTACTTCTTTCTGCATGACACTTTCAATTAAGACAGGCTCAGGCTGAGACACCACTGCTTTGAATGAGGTTGTTTTCTCACTAAAAATCGATCCATTTTTCACATCGGCCAAAATATGCATGTGCCAGGCCCACACTAACTTGTAAAAGCACAATGTGTGTGTGTGGCATCCGTTAGTCTCCCGAGACTATGGATCTGCACCTGGATCCTGCACATGGTACATATGCGATCAATCTCTGTGTGAGAGTGAGTGATGTCACCACCTTAAGTGATCTTAGATCAGCTTGACTGATCTGAGTGAGAACAGCAACAGCAAGACATTGACAACGAATGAATGAGCACAAGTGTAGAGTGGATCTGACCTTAGACCTGCACATAGTTTATAACTTTATTGCTGTGTGGGTGCTATGGTAAGTGGGGGCACTGTTTCATTAGATCAACTGAAGAAATAAGCTGTATTCAAAAGTATACAGAGAAAGCAGCTGCAACTTGTATGTCAAATTTCAGTTAATTTCTTGGTGGTGCTATTGTAATTTCTGCTGGTGCTACAGCACCAGCAAGTACCACCTCAGGGCCGCCACAGTGTCCTGATGAAGGGTCTTTGCCCGAAACATCGACTCTTTATGTAACCCAAGTTAATTAAACCTAAAGATGTAATGTTAGAAAGATCCATCTGTGGAGGAATGGAAACGAGGTTTGCTGAATTTAAAAAAAACTTGGAGGGGAAAAATATGTGACAACAAGACATGGCTGACGCAGCGTGAGACAGCGAGAGAAATGCAGCAATCTATTGGAAACTAAAGATATAAACTGTTAAAAGTGAAATTAGTAGTGAGCATTCTTTCTTGAAGATCTCAGGCTGAAACCCCAAGAAGACAGACGATCTATTGAAGCTACAGCTATAACAAGCAGCAGCTATAGTGAGACAATATTGCCATAGATGAGTGACCAAGATCACTACCGTGCAAACAGGAATTA